>NC_092242.1:58766019-58993519 GCF_036320965.1 Panulirus ornatus
GCGGGGCGCTGGAAATCCTCCCCTCGTTTTTTTTTTTAATTTTCCAAAAAAAGGAACAGAGAAGGGGGCCAGGTGAGGATGTTCCCTCAGAGGCCCAGTCCTCTGTTCTTAATGCTACCTTGCTGATGCGGGAAATGGCGAATAGTTTGAAAAAAAAAAATATGTATATATGTATATATGTATATAATCACTCATACACAGCCCAAGGACCTTTCATATGTGGTTCCTACAGCTTCAAGGCTGCACTTCAATTAGGAGCAGGGAAGTGATGGATTTCTTTGAATGAGAAGTTCACCAATGTAAATGTACTCCTTTTTGTCCCCTGATGATGATAATCCTTACTGAAGGTGACTTTTCACTCATGGTGCCACCACATGTAGGGGAAATCCAGTAATACCTTTATTTTTTTTTTCACGTTTGCCATTTCCCATGATAGTGAGGTAGCGTCAACAACAGATGACTTAGGCCTAGAGGGAAGAATCCCATCTTGGCCCCCTTCTCTGTTCCTTCTTTTGGAAAGGTAAAACAGGAGGGAAGAATTTCCAGTCCCTGCTCCCACCTCTTTTAGTCGCCTTCTATAACATGCAGAGAATACATGGGTTGTACATGAGTGGATGGGCTATTCTTCGTCTGTTTCCTGGTGCTACCTCACTGACGCGGCAAACAGCATGTGTAATAAAAAAATATGTATGAGAGGAGTCGGGGGGGCCTGGAAGTCCTTCCATCCTGTTTAACTTTTCCAAAAGAAGAAACGGAGGATGGGGCTATATGGGGATTTTTCCCTCTAAGGCTCAGTCATCTGTTCTTGATGTTATCTCACTAATGCTGGAAATGGTGAATATGTATTGGAGGGGGAAGGGGAAACATATTTATATATGTTATATATATTTTTATTTCTTATTATACTTAGTCGCTGTCTCTTGCGTTAGTGAGGTAGCACAAGGAAACAGGCAAAAGAATGGCCCAACCCACCCACATACACATGTATATACATAAATGCCCACACATGCACATATACTTACCTATACATTTCAACGTATACATACATATACATACACAGACATATACATATATAGACATGTACATATTCATACTTTCTGTCTTCATGCAATCCTGTCACCACCCCGCCACACATGAAATCCCCCCCCCCCCGTGCGTGTGCGAGGTAGCGCTAGGAAAAGACAACAAAGGCCACATTCGTTCACACTCAGTCTCTAGCTGTCATGTGTAATGCACCGAAACCACAGCGTCAATGAGGTGGTGCCAGGAAACAGACGAAGAATGGCCCATCCACTCATATACAAACATATGTTTATAAATGTCCATACATGCACATATACATACATTTACATATCAACACATACACAGACATAACATATATACACATGTACATATTCATACTTGCTTACCTTCATCCATTCATGGTGCTACCCCACCCCACAGGAAACAGCATCGCTACCCCCTGCTTCAGCAAGGTAGTGCCAGGAAAACAGACAAAAAAAAAAAAGGCCACATTTGTTCACTTAGTCTGTAGCTGTCATGTGTAATGCACTGAAACCACAGCTCCCTATCCACAGCTAGGCCCCACAGACCTTTCCATGGTTTACCCCAGACATTACATATGCCTTGGTTCAGTCCTTTAACAGCATGTTGACCCTGGTATACCACATCATTCCAATTCACTCTATTCCTTGCACGCCTCTCATGCTCCTGTATGTTCATGCCCGATTGTTCAAAATGTTTTTCACTCCATTCAGGGCCTCTTTCTATGAGAATCCAGGTGTTACTCACAACCTCTTCCACAAGGCTCTTACATTATCAGGGAACTGCAGACTCCTTTGGAGTGAGTTCTTTAATGAGACTGTACTCCCAGTGATACAACCTCACCAAAGGTGACTTCATTTGCTGTGTAACCTCTTACAGGCAGAGTGTGGTAACATACATATTTATTTTCATTTATAATTAACCCAGGAACAGTTTCTAGGAAAGAGTCCTGGAGTTACCTAGGCCCTATCCCTAAAGGTTTTTGCAGCCCAGGGCTGTGCTACTTCCAGTAGCAGGGAAATATGGACTTCTCTGAAGTGTTAAGTTCTTTGACAAGACTACTCCCAATGATACAGCCATGCCAAAGGTGACTTTACACTCATGATATAACCTCTTGCAGGTAACACTGTGTGTATATATATATATATATATATATATATATATATATATATATATATATATATATATATATATATATATATATGCTTACAAGATATAAACAGTTGAAATACATATTCTGAACAATAAACAAACTCGTAATTTTCTTGCGAGCATAACGATTGTGAATAATCTTTTTGTTTTTAAAAATAGTTTATAAAAATCTTTGAAACCATTAGTCAACATTCAACATTCCTTGGTCTAGCATAGGAATAGAGCCGTACTGGAGAGTAGAGGCATATAGGCCTATGTTCCTGTGTAGGCTCGTGCGTTAGCCTCTGACTACTGTGGGCTAAGGACCCACACTAATCCTATGTGTATTATAACAATTGCTATAAAAGTTTATAGTGACGGCATTATTAGTGTGTTAAATATACACCCTTATAAATAACAAATGGAAGCCACAAACAAAAACTGAAGATAATGCTATTCTATAACCTTTTTTTTTAACACTGAACTCCTAATATAATAGATGAACTGATAGCTATGCAGTATTCTAAGATAAAGTTTGACTCATACAGCTAAACTGCTTCTTGGCTTAAGACTTCACTCGTTCATTTATTGCATCTATTCAAATTAAAGTAAGTGCTTAATTGATAGGAACAAAAAAGAGAGAGAGAATTGAAGATTGACTTAATGATGTAAGTCAAATAGAAACAGTGAGACTGTGGGCATTCACATCAGGCATACCATACCTCCCAGCTTTAAAAGACATTCACTGGAACATAATTTGGCATTTTCAAGTTCAACAATAGGACACCAAAAATTAGAAAACGTAATTAACGCATACATTGTTTATATACACATCATCCACAATGTTTACGCTTAAAAATGAAAAAAAGAAGGAAAAGGTTATGTACAGTATGTGCATTTTAACTCAAAAGCTGATTGCACATAATTGGATGTTTTTATGAGATTCATACAAACTATATTGATGACTGATCTTGCATCCTAAGTGGATAAGATACCAAGATTTCATAACTACAGTGAAAATGATGTCAGTAATGTGTCTCCATTTTTTAAAATGTTTCAGATGAAAATCTTTGTAAAAGACATGGACATTGAGTCTATTGTTCAGTGTTTAAATTGTGTGACTGCTGAAATCTAAGGAAGTAACATCCATTACAGTGTTTTCACAGTAATAGAGCTACATTTAAAATTTACTTTCTAAGGCAAGCATTAGTTTTCTTTTTATGTTAACATAAAGTCATCATTATTTTGTAATATCTGGAAATCATCATAAGATTTGGATTCCTTGCCGTGTCCTTTATGAGAAACAATCTTTGCAGTTAAGTTACTAGCTGCTTATTCAATTGTTCATATTAATTATAAAACAAAAAGCATGTAGGTAAAAAATCACTGCCTCTTTACCACAAACAGCAGCAGCTTTGCAAACAGGCGCCCTCTCTAAATCTCCAACAGTATCGCTCATCAGCAGACGTTCATGCCTGCTGGTCTGCTATGAGATGGCCATCCACATCTCAAACATTGCCACTTTTCTTTTGTAATCATACTTTTTGCTGCTGAACCAGTTTGGTACCAAATGTCTCTTCTTGCGTGTCATTTCATGATATTCAGTAACTCTATTCGTCATCTAAACTTCTGTAGAAGTAGTATGTTCAACAAGAACACTTAAGAAAAAAATATATACTTCACTTATCCTTAATAGCCCAAGAAAACTTCTCAATAAATTATTCAGCATATGAATCATGATTCATATACCACACACAAGCCTGCAATCACATATAAAGTATGAAGAGGGCAGACCAGTGCCCTTGGACATGGTGAATTGTCATTGAAAAGTATCACGCAGTAGCCAAACTATGTTATAGGTTGTGTCTAACAACATAATATCTCCCCTCCAAACACCAGCACTTCTCCAACACCACCAAAGATGTGCCAGAGCCAGAAACTACTGTAAAATCACTTCCCCATTACTCTTGAAACATTGTGACTCAGTTCATGTGCGTAGTTGGCTATGTTTAGGTGCCAGGTCATGCCTGTACTATCTAGCTGGGCCACATTGCTCTTGAAGCCTCAGTCTTCTGGCATTCGCACCAAGCAGAGAAACGAACTTGCTACTGGATGGCTGTATCTTAGACCAAGGGGACCAACCCATGCTGGACTAATGAAGCCTGCATCCATGAATGGCACTTTAAGCCGACTTAAGGAACTTGACTCCAATCAAACAGTACTTGTAAAAAGTGACCAGGGTTTTTGATTGGTTGCCTGCTGCCCCTCAAGCTTTAAGCGCCGCATGTGCTTTAAGAATAAGAGCACCTTGAACAGGAATATTTGTGTACTTCAACCAGCGTAGCGCCATACACTCACAGCTGTGTGTACATGTGCGTGTGCACACGGTCAGACTCATTTGGTGGGCGGAGAAGAACCTGGTTGGTGGTTGTCTTTGATGAATTGCTAGTCTGGGAGCTTCCTTGTGACCTCTGACTTAACACATAACTGGAGTTTGATCTCTGGCAGGGTTGGGGTGTTGGACTTGACCTTGGAGAGGGCTGAGGGACAGGACTAGACCTTGGGGAGGACTGTTGGCCAGCACTAGACCTTGGAGCAACAGGATCACTTAAAGAGCCCGATACCCGAATGTGCGGGTGGTGGGGCATCTGGGAAGTGGGTGAGGGCAGAGAGTGGTGTGGCCCCAAGGAGGGAGGACACTGCCCTCCCTGCTGCTGTTGTGATGATGGTGGTGGTGGTGGTGGTGGAGGGAACTGTGGGGCAGGCATCTGGGTGGTCTGGGCTGTGGGTGTAGTGACATACTGAGGAGTGGGGTTTGGAGTAGGTGTGGGTGAATAGTACTGTGGGGCCATTGTGGTGGTGGGTGTGAGGGCACGTGAGAGGGCGTCCCGCAGCATATCCCTTAGTTCACACCGCAAGCTGCTGACAATCTCCTTCCGCAGGTAGTCCATCTCCTGTGGTGCCAGGAGGCACCCCGTCAAGTTACCTGTCACATGATAACACAATAGGATTAATTTTTTCCTTGCAAGAATAGACATCACATTATCAATATTTTGATTATATTCACAGCAGTGTAATATTACTCTGTAATGAAAATAATAATGGTAATAAAATAATAATAATAATAATAATAATAAAATGATGATAATAATGCATAACTAAAAATTCTGTAAAGTATAGCGAATTACAAGAATCACATGTGCCTGCAATAGTAAGGGGGAAAATTTATTTAATATATATATATATATATATATATATATATATATATATATATATATATATATTCACAGTTTCTGCAAAAATCCTTATGCAACTCCACATATTTTCAAAGGCGATACATAACTAAGGTTTATTGTGGGTACAAGCATATAACACTCTCAGGATGAAATCATCGTACATCTGAGACTAGTGTTCCTAATGGTGTGAACACCAGCAAGCTACCTCACTTGTGTCTCAGGCTCTCTTTTGGGAAGGATGTTCTTTCTTTACTCCTTGGCTGTCACTTCATTTAGGGAATTTTGTTTCTGGGTACTGTTTCTTCCACCTGCTTTTTAAGATGGTTGGCTCTTACCTTTCTGAAGAGGAGTTCTGAATTCTAGCCTGGAAGTAATAAAATGTGGTTACACCTTAGATTTCTAGGAGCAGTGGGTGCTGAGACTGCACGATCAGGAGCCTGCTTGCCATTGCTCATGGCCTGATTGTTCAGGAAAGACTTCTAGACATACAGATAACCTCTTCAGATGAGACATTTTGACACTACCCCACATTTCAGTTGACAAACTCGAGAAAAGCCATTCAAAACTTATAGGAAACCTCTCAAAGAACCATTCAGTGTTACCTGCAAAAGGACCTTCACATTCCCTCCTACAAGCCAGTTGCCAAACCCCTGCTTGCAAAGGAGACGAAACACAAACGACTCTCATTTACAGAGTGGATTAAGGTGATGTTTTACGATATTTCCTTCAAGTGTGTTCAGTCAAGGCAGAGGAGGGTGAGGAGGCTAGAGGGTGCCAGAAGGTATGACTCTTGCTTCACAGTAAAACATCCACTTAGTTTGATGATCTAGGATTGCTTTAGTGGTGCACTGGGTAGGGAAGAGTTCTCCTTCTTACCTAAAACACTACACTGAATGAAGAGTTGTACATTATGGTGCTGGAGGACCACCTACATCATCTTTTATGAGGTTCACAGGTGCAATCACTTTATGCAGAATAGTGTTCCCTGCCATAAGGCTAAAAAGGTGATGAACTGGCTATCAGAGAATAATATTCACCTGCATGACTGCATTTAGATCAAAACCCTGTAGACCCAAATCATGGACATAGAATACTTCAGGAACCTTGCCAGTTTCATGCCTAGATGTCTATAGATGGTAATCAAAGCTTAAGAAGAGCACTCAAATATAAGTGGGACACAGCCTTTGAAAATATATGGGGAGCAGACAAGGTTTTTTGCAGGTACTATATATATATTATGTTATATATTGATTTATAATACTTGATCGCTGTTTGCCGTGTCAGCGAGGTAGTGGCAGGAAACAGATGAAGAATGGTCCATACACGCACATATACATACTTATACATATCAACATATACATATGTATACATATATACACATGTATATATTCATACTTGCTTCCAATATATATATATATATATATATATATATATATATATATATATATATATATATATATATATTTTTTTTGCTTTGTCGCTGTCTCCCGCATTTGCGAGGTAGCGCAAGGAAACAGACGAAAGAAATGGCCCAACCCACCCCCATACACATGTATATACATACGTCCACACACGCAAATATACATACCTACACAGCTTTCCATGGTTTACCCCAGACGCTTCACATGCCCTGATTCAATCCACTGACAGCACGTCAACCCCGGTATACCACATCGCTCCAATTCACTCTATTCCTTGCCCTCCTTTCACCCTCCTGCATGTTCAGGCCCCGATCACACAAAATCTTCACTCCATCTTTCCACCTCCAATTTGGTCTCCCTCTTCTCCTCGTTCCCTCCACCTCCGACACATATATCCTCTTGGTCAATCTTTCCTCACTCATTCTCTCCATGTGCCCAAACCATTTCAAAACACCCTCTTCTGCTCTCGTGTTAGCGAGGTAGAGCAAGGAAACAGACGAAAGAATGGTCCAACCCACCCACATACGCATGTATATACATACACCTCCACACATGCAAATATACATACCTATACATCTCAACGTATACATATATACACACACAGACATATACATATATACACATGTACATAATTCATAATGTCTGCCTTTATTCATTCCCATTGCCACCCCACCACACATGAAATAACAACCCCCTCCCCCCACATGTGCGCAAAGTAGCGTTAGGAAAAGACAGCAAAGGCCACATTCGTTCACACTCAGTCTCTAGCTGTCATGTATAATGCACCGAAACCACAGCTCCCTTTCCACATCCAGGCCCCACAAAACTTTCCATGGTTTACCCCAGACACTTCAGATGCCCTGGTTCAATCCATTGACAGCATGTCAATCCCGGTATACCACATCATTTCAATTCACTCTATTCCTTGCCTGCCTTTCACCCTCCTGCATGTTCAGGCCCCAATCATTCAGAATCTTTTGCACTCCATCTTTCCACCTCCAATTTGTTCTCCCACTTCTCCTCGTTCCCTCCACCTCTGACATATATTCTCTTGGTCAATCTTTCCTTACTCATTCTCTCCATGTGACCAAACCATTTCAAAACACCCTCTTCTGCTCTTTCAACCACAATCTTTTTATTACCACACATCTCTCTTACCCTTTCATTACTTACTCGATCAAACCACCTAACACCACATATTGACCTCAAACATCTCATTTCCAGCACATCTACCCTCCTCTGCACAACTCTATCTATAGCCCACGCCTCCCAACCATATAACATTATTGGAACCACTATTCCTTCAAACATACCCATTTTTGTTTTCCAAGATAACGTCCTCGACTTCCACACATTTTTCAACACTCCCAGAACTTTCACCCACTCCCCCACCCTATGATTCACTTCCGCTTCCATGGTTCCATCCGCTGCCAAATCCACTCCCAGATATCTAAAACACTTCACTTCCTCCAGTTTTTCTCCATTCAAACTTACCTCCCAATTGACTTGTCCCTCACCCCTACTGTACCTAATAACCTTGCTCTTATTCACATTTACTCTCAGCTTTCTTCTTTCACACACTTTACCAAACTCAGTCACCAGCTTCTGCAGTTTCTCATCTGAATCAGCCACCAGAGCTGGATCATCAGCGAACAACAACTGACTCACTTCCCGAGCTCTTTCATCCACAACAGACTTCATACGTGCCCCTCTTTCCAAAACTCTTGCATTCACCTCCCTAACAACCCCATCCATAAACAAATGAAACAACCATGGAGACATCACGCACCCCTGCCGCAAACCAACATTCACTGAGAACTAATCACTTTCCTCTCTTCCTACACGTACACATGCCTTACATCCTCGATAAAAACTTTTCACTGCTTTTAACAACTTCCCTCCCACACCATAGATTCTTAATACCTTTCATATATATATATATATATATATATATATATATATATATATATATATATATATATATATATATTTTATCCCTGGGGATAGGGGATTAAGAATACTTCCCATGTATTCCCTGCGTGTCATAGAAGGCGACTAAAAGGGGAGGGAGCGGGGGGCTGGAAATCCTCCCCTCTCGTTTTTTTTTTAATTTTCCAAAAGAAGGAACAGAGGGGGCCAGGTGAGGATATTCCAAAAAAGGCCCAGTCCTCTGTTCCTAACGCTACCTTGCTAACGCGGGAAATGGCGAAGTTTAAAAGAAAAAGAAATATATATATATATATATATATATATATATATATATATATATATATATATATATATATATATATATTTTTTTTTTTTTTTTTATACTTTGTCGCTGTCTCCCGCGTTTGCGAGGTAGCGCAAGGAAACAGACGAAAGAAATGGCCCAACCCCCCCCATACACATGTACATACACACGTCCACACACGCAAATATACATACCTACACAGCTTTCCATGGTTTACCCCAGACGCTTCACATGCCTTGATTCAATCCACTGACAGCACGTCAACCCCGGTATACCACATCGCTCCAATTCACTCTATTCCTTGCCCTCCTTTCACCCTCCTGCATGTTCAGGCCCCGATCACACAAAATCTTTTTCACTCCATCTTTCCACCTCCAATTTGGTCTCCCTCTTCTCCTCGTTCCCTCCACCTCCGACACATATATCCTCTTGGTCAATCTTTCCTCACTCATTCTCTCCATGTGCCCAAACCACTTCAAAACACCCTCTTCTGCTCTCTCAACCACGCTCTTTTTATTTCCACACATCTCTCTTACCCTTACGTTACTCACTCGATCAAACCACCTCACACCACACATTGTCCTCAAACATCTCATTTCCAGCACATCCATCCTCCTGCGCACAACTCTATCCATAGCCCACGCCTCGCAACCATACAACATTGTTGGAACCACTATTCCTTCAAACATACCCATTTTTGCTTTCTGAGATAATGTTCTCGACTTCCACACATTCTTCAAGGCCCCCAGAATTTTTGCTCCCTCCCCCACCCTATGATCCACTTCCGCTTCCATGGTTCCATCCGCTGCCAGATCCACTCCCAGATATCTAAAACACTTCACTTCCTCCAGTTTTTCTCCATTCAAACTCACCTCCCAATTGACTTGACCCTCAACCCTACTGTACCTAATAACCTTGCTCTTATTCACATTTACTCTTAACTTTCTTCTTCCACACACTTTACCAAACTCAGTCACCAGCTTCTGCAGTTTCTCACATGAATCAGCCACCAGCGCTGTATCATCAGCGAACAACAACTGACTCACTTCCCAAGCTCTCTCATCCCCAACAGACTTCATACTTGCCCCTCTTTCCAAAACTCTTGCATTTACCTCCCTAACAACCCCATCCATAAACAAATTAAACAACCATGGAGACATCACACACCCCTGCCGCAAACCTACATTCACTGAGAACCAATCACTTTCCTCTCTTCCTACATGTACACATGCCTTACATCCTCGATAAAAACTTTTCACTGCTTCTAACAACTTTCCTCCCACACCATATATTCTTATATATATATATATATATATATATATATATATATATATATATATATATATATATATATATATTACCCCTGGGGATAGGGGAGAAAGAATACTTCCCACGTATTCCCTGCGTGTCGTAGAAGGCGACTAAAAGGGAAGGGACCGGGAGGCTGGAAATCCATCCCTCTCATTTATTTTGAATTTTCCAAAAGAAGGAACAGAGAAGGGGCCACGTGAGGATATTCCCTCAAAGGCCCAGTCCTCTGTTCTTAACGCTACCCCGCTAATGCGGGAAATGGCGAACAGTATGAAAGAAAAGAAAGATATATATATATATATATATATATATATATATATATATATATATATATATATATAACATACAAAGGAACATAGGAACGTACACCTTCATAGAACATACAAACCTCGAACAGCCAGGATTGAACCTGGGACCTCTGTACAACAGGTGGGAGTGCTATTCATATAACTCTGCATTGTACAGTTAGGTTCGGTAAAATGCTATTTATTGGCTATGAGAGCCTGTTGGGAAATGACCGGTGTAGACCTCGTTGCTCACCAATGTGAGACAAAGGTATTCGAGTACACAGTATTCGAATAGTTATTTCCTATTAGGGGCGATCATAGCCTAGCGGTAGCACTCCCTCTTGTTGCACAGGGGTCCTAGGTTTGATCCTGGCTGCTGGAGGTTTGTATGTTCTATGAATGTGCGTGTTCCTATCCACTTTGTTCATATATATATATATATATATATATATATATATATATATATATATATATATATATATATGGAGACATCACACACCCCTGCCGCAAACCTACATTCACTGAGAACCAATCACTTTCCTCTCTTACTACACGTACACATGCCTTACATCCTCGATAAAAACTTTTCACTGCTTCTAACAACTTGCCTCCCACACCATATATTCTTAATACCTTCCACAGAGCATCTCTATCAACTCTATCATATGCCTTCTCCAGATCCATAAATGCTACATACAAATCCATTTGCTTTTCTAAGTATTTCTCACATACATTCTTCAAAGCAAACACCTGATCCACACATCCTCTACCACTTCTGAAACCGCACTGCTCTTCCCCAATCTGATGCTCTGTACATGCCTTCACCCTCTCAATCAATACCCTCCCATATAATTTACCAGGAATACTCAACAAACTTATACCTCTGTAATTTGAGCACTCACTCTTATCCCCTTTGCCTTTGTACAATGGCACTATGCACGCATTCCGCCAATCCTCAGGCACCTCACCATGAGTCATACATACATTAAATAACCTTACCAACCAGTCAACAATACAGTCACCCCCTTTTTTAATAAATTCCACTGCAATACCATCCAAACCTGCTGCCTTGCCGGCTTTCATCTTCCTCAAAGCTTTTACTACCTCTTCTCTGTTTACCAAATCATTTTCCCTAACCCTCTCACTTTGCACACCACCTCGACCAAAACACCCTATATCTGCCACTCTGTCATCAGACACATTCAACAAACCTTCAAAATACTCATTCCATCTCCTTCTCACATCACCACTACTTGTTATCACCTCCCCATTTACGCCCTTCACTGAAGTTCCCATTTGCTCCCTTGTCTTACGCACCCTATTTACCTCCTTCCAGAACATCTTTTTATTCTCCCTAAAATTTACTGATAGTCTCTCACCCCAACTCTCATTTGCCCTTTTTTTCACCTCTTGCACCTTTCTCTTAACCTCCTGTTTAATTTGTTTATGGATGGGGTTGTTAGGGAGGTAAATGCAAGAGTCCTGGAAAGAGGGGCAAGTATGAAGTCTGTTGGGGATGAGAGAGCTTGGGAAGTGAGTCAGTTGTTGTTCGCTGATGATACAGCGCTGGTGGCTGATTCATGTGAGAAACTGCAGAAGCTGGTGACTGAGTTTGGTAAAGTGTGTGGAAGAAGAAAGTTAAGAGTAAATGTGAATAAGAGCAAGGTTATTAGGTACAGTAGGGTTGAGGGTCAAGTCAATTGGGAGGTGAGTTTGAATGGAGAAAAACTGGAGGAAGTGAAGTGTTTTAGATATCTGGGAGTGGATCTGTCAGCGGATGGAACCATGGAAGCGGAAGTGGATCATAGGGTGGGGGAGGGGGCGAAAATTTTGGGAGCCTTGAAAAATGTGTGGAAGTCGAGAACATTATCTCGGAAAGCAAAAATGGGTATGTTTGAAGGAATAGTGGTTCCAACAATGTTGTATGGTTGCGAGGCGTGGGCTATGGATAGAGTTGTGCGCAGGAGGATGGATGTGCTGGAAATGAGATGTTTGAGGACAATGTGTGGTGTGAGGTGGTTTGATCGAGTAAGTAACGTAAGGGTAAGAGAGATGTGTGGAAATAAAAAGAGCGTGGTTGAGAGAGCAGAAGAGGGTATTTTGAAATGGTTTGGGCACATGGAGAGAATGAGTGAGGAAAGATTGACCAAGAGGATATATGTGTCGGAGGTGGAGGGAACGAGGAGAAGAGGGAGACCAAATTGGAGGTGGAAAGATGGAGTGAAAAAGATTTTGTGTGATCGGGGCCTGAACATGCAGGAGGGTGTAAGGAGGGCAAGGAATAGAGTGAATTGGAGCGATGTGGTATACAGGGGTTGACGTGCTGTCAGTGGAGTGAATCAAGGCATGTGAAGCGTCTGGGGTAAACCATGGAAAGCTGTGTAGGTATGTATATTTGCGTGTGCGGACGTGTGTATGTACATGTGTATGGGGGGGGGTTTGGCCATTTCTTTCGTCTGTTTCCTTGCGCTACCTCGCAAACGCGGGAGACAGCGACAAAGTATAAAAAAAAAAAAAAAAAAATATATATATATATATATATGGGGAAAATGAAGAACCATAAGTTTTCAAGTGCACTTTTGTGTGATAATCACTTGGGAACTTATTGCATTTCATTTTGCCTGTGGACTCGCAGGAATATACTTGATTACACGCAAAATTGTGATCCTTTCCTAGTCGTACAGTTAGGTTCAGTAAAATGCTATTTCTTGGTTATGTGCGCCTGTTGGGAAATGACCGGTGTAGACCCTGTTGCTCACCAATGTGAGACGAAGGGTATTCGAGTACATAGTATTCGAATAGTTATTTCCTATTAGCCAGGCCCATAGCTTAGTGGTAGCATTCCTGCCTGTTGCACAGAGGTCCCGGGTTTGATCCTGGCTGTTGGAGGTTTGTATGTTCTATGAAGGTGCGCATTCCTATGCACTTTGCTCGTGTATATATATCTTTTCTTTCATACTATTCGCCACTTCCCGCATTAGCGAGGTAGCGTTAAAAACAGAGGACTGGGCCTTTGAGGGAATATCCTCACCTGGCCCACTTGTCTGTCCCTTCTTTTGGAAAAAAATAAAAGAAAAAAATGAGAGGGAAGGATTTCCAGCCCCCCGCTCCCTTCCCTTTTAGTCACCTTCTACGACATGCAGGGAATACGTGGGAGGCATTCTTTCTCCCTTATCCCCTATATATATATATATATATATATATATATATATATTTTATTTGCTTTGTCGCTGTCTCCCGCGTTAGTGAGGTAGCGCAAGGAAACAGATGAAAGAATGGCCCAACCCACCCACATACACATATATATACATACATGTCCACATGCGCAAATATACATACCTATACATCTCAACGTATACATATATATACACACAACACAGACATATACATATATACACATGTACATAATTCATACTGTCTGCCTTTGTTCATTCCCATCGCCGTACATATATATATATATATATATATATATATATATATATATATATATTTTTTTTTTTTTTTTGTCGCTGCTCCCGCGTTTGTGAGGTAGCGCAAGGAAACAGACGAAAGAAATGGCCCAACCCACCCCCATACAAATGTATATACATACGTCCACACATGCAAATATACATACCTACACAGCTTTCCATGGTTTACCCCAGACGCTTCACATGCCCTGATTCAATCCACTGACAGCACGTCAACCCCAGTATACCACATCGATCCAATTCACTCTATTCCTTGCCTTCCTTTCACCCTCCTGCATGTTCAGGCCCCGATCACACAAAATCTTTTTCACTCCATCTTTCCACCTCCAATTTGGTCTCCCACTTCTCCTTGCTCCCTCCACCTCCGACACATATATCCTCTTGGTCAATCTTTCCTCACTCATTCTCTACATGTGCCCAAACCATTTCAAAACACCCTCTTCTGCTCTCTCAACCACGCTCTTTTTATTTCCACACATCTCTCTTACCCTTACGTTACTTACTCGATCAAACCACCTCACACCACACATTGTCCTCAAACATCTCATTTCCAGCACATCCATCCTCCTGCGCACAACTCTATCCATAGCCCACGCCTCGCAACTATACAACATTGTTGGAACCACTATTCCTTCAAACATACCCATTTTTGCTTTCCGAGATAATGTTCTCGACTTCCACACATTTTTCAAGGCTCCCAGAATTTTCGCCCCCTCCCCCACCCTATGATCCACTTCTGCTTCCATGGTTCCATCCGCTGCCAGATCCACTCCCAGATATCTAAAACACTTTACTTCCTCCAGTTTTTCTCCATTCAAACTTACCTCCCAATTGACTTGACCCTCAACCCTACTGTACCTAATAACCTTGCTCTTATTCACATTTACTCTTAACTTTCCTCTTTCACACACTTTACCAAACTCAGTCACCAGCTTCTGCAGTTTCTCACATGAATCAGCCACCAGTGCTGTATCATCAGCGAACAACAACTGACTCACTTCCCAAGCTCTCTCATCCCCAACAGACTTCATATTTGCCCCTCTTTCCAAAACTCTTGCATTCACCTCCCTAACAACCCCATCCATAAACAAATTAAACAACCATGGAGACATCACACACCCCTGCCGCAAACCTACATTCACTGAGAACCAATCACTTTCCTCTCTTCCTACACGTACACATGCCTTACATCCTCGATAAAAACTTTTCACTGCTTCTAACAACTTGCCTCCCACACCATATATTTTTAATACCTTCCACAGAGCATCTCTATCAACTCTTATCATATGCCTTCTCCAGATCCATAAATGCTACATACAAATCCATTTGCTTTTCTAAGTATTTTTCACATACATTCTTCAAAGCAAACACCTGATCCACACATCCTCTACCACTTCTGAAACCACACTGCTCTTCCCCAATCTGATGCTCTGTACATGCCTTCATCCTCTCAATCAATACCCTCCCATATAATTTACCAGGAATACTCAACAAACTTATACCTCTGTAATTTGAGCACTCACTCTTATCCCCTTTGCCTTTGTACAATGGCACTATGCACGCATTCCGCCAATCCTCAGGCACCTCACCATGAGTCATACATACATTAAATAACCTTACCAAATAGTCAATAATACAGTCACCCCCTTTTTTAATAAATTCCACTGCAATACCATCCAAACCTGCTGCCTTGCCAGCTTTCATCTTCCTCAAAGCTTTTACTACCTCTTCTCTGTTTACCAAATCATTTTCCCTAATATATATATATATATATATATATATATATATATATATATATATATATATATTATCCCTGGGGATAGGGGATGAAGAATACTTCCCACGTATTCCCTGCGTGTCGTAGAAGGCGACTAAAAGGGGAGGGAGCATGAGGCTGGAAATCCTCCTCTCTCATTTTTTTTTTTCTTTTTTTTTAATTTTCCAAAAGAAGGAACAGAGGGGGGCCAGGTGAGGATATTCCACAAAGGCCCAGTCCTCTGTTCTTAACGCTACCTCGCTAATGCGGGAAATGGCGGATAGTTTAAAAGAAAGAAAAAAAATATATATATATATATATATATATATATATATATATACACATATATATATATATAATTCATCCCTGAAGATAGGTGAGAAAGAATACTTCCCACGTATTCCCTCCATGTTGTAAAAGGCGACTAAAAGGGGAGGGAGCGGGGGTTGGATATCCTTCCCTGCAGTTTTTAATGTTCCAAAAGAAGGAACAGAGAAGGGGGCTTAGTGAGGATATTCCCTCTAAGGCTCAGTCTGTTGTTCTTAACGCTACCTCACAAACGCGGCAAATGGCGAATATGTATGAAAATGAAAAAAATAGATATAATTATTATTATTATTATTATTGTTGACAATAATAATAATAATAATAATCATTATTATTATTATTATTATTATTATTATTATTATTATTATTATTATTATTATATAATCTTATCAAAGAACAGATACTTAATATTTCTTTGGTAAGTCTTGTTTTTGTGATGCATAAAAATAGTAATTAAACAAAGCAAATGTGTATGCATTTAAAGTGTGTGCACTGCACCGGAGTATATAACTGTGTGTCTGAGTAATTTAGCTAAGCACATACCTGAGTATTGTATGTGCACAGTTAGAGTGTATTTGTCAAGTATGAAAATATGACACATACACATGTTGAGTGATATATGTGTGCAGCTGAGTGCAACATGTGAATGTGCTCAAGTGAGAGGAAGCCATCATGGTTATGGTGGTGATGGGGATCAAAATGTGGTACAATGTTATGAAGTGAAAGTTACTGATATAAGCATAATATTACAGTGTTTATGTGTGTATGTGTTATTAGACTACATATTTGTAATTACCTGTTCATACAGTGTGGGAAGGAAGTTTTCTGTGGTAGTGGGGGCATTTGAGCTTTTGTCATCATACAAGTATTTTCAGTTTATATACACTCACACCATTCAGTATATTATCACTTAGTTTATTCCAGTCTTCCACTTCTCTTATGCAATACAAGTACTTGCTTCCATCTTTTCCTGGGATAGCTTTTGGTAGTTCTGTCTTTGCATCTTCCAAATAACTCTTCACTGCGGACATCATGCTACTGGTTCAATAATGTGAAGATTGTCGTCAGATCTCCCTTTACTCTTCTATTTCACAGGGAAGGGAAATTAAGTATTTTTATTTTTTTTCGAATTTATTTGTCTTATTTCAGGTGCCATGTTAGCTGCCCTCCATGAGTTCTTTGTGGTCTTTTAAGTGTGCTGAAGTGACTTTGAAAACATGTTCTAGTTTTAATCAAATACATGTTTTGAATACCTTGCTAAACATTTCCCTATCCATGTCCTTAAATGCCAGCGATCTGGTGACAGGTTAGATTGCATAAAGTGCTGATCCCAAGTCCTTCTCGTGCACAAATGTGTGTGTGATTACCTATTTGTACAGTACAGGGAGGGAGTTATACTTTCATTGGATCCCATCTATTGAACTTTCACAACTATTTTTGAACTCATAACTTTTGAGTTGTTAGTATTTAGCATATAATCACTTGGTTTATTCCATGAACTCATTCCATGCACTTTACTTAGTTTCAAAGTTTCTTGAGTGTATGTTTTTGTATCCTTTTAAGAACTTTTTACTTTTGACATCAACAACTTGGCATTGAATGAAGGCTTTGATCAAGTCACTTCTTACTCTTTTTTGAATAGTGGTTAAATCTACAGCCTCTAGGCTTTCATTGTGACTCTTATTTTTTTTTTTTTTTAGGTACCAACCATCTTTGTTGATTTCCTCTAAACCACATCTCTTAGTTCTTTGTTATTCTTTATGTGCAGTGACCAAATGTGTGTTTTTGTCTCTTATTCAGAACTTGAACTTTTAACACTTGCATACAGTACATTACATCACTATCACTCTTTCATATCACTATGTTTGTGTGTATGTAGGGGGGAAGGGGCATGCTTGTGGGATGTTTATGGGTATGTGGGTATGCTAGTGAGTTTATCCTCAAGTGTGAGGGCATTATAAGGGAGGTACTTATGGCTGTATGAAGGCATAGTGATGATGGAGACACTCTTGGCTATATAAGGGCATAGGAGACACTCATGGCTCTCGGAACATAATGATGAGGGAGGCACCTATGGCTATGTAATTATAATAGTGACAATGAACTTTTGTATGTTGCCAGTATAGGTAGTCATGAGCATCACGTTTGTAAAGGTAGTCTTGAGCATAGCAGTTATACTGGTAGTCATGAACAAGATGGTTGTATGAGTATTCATGAACTTGGTGGTTATATAGATTGTCATGAGCATAACGGTAGTATGGGTAGTTTTGACCATGGACATCCATCCATAGGACATCTCACTGAGGGGCAAAGTTAACAAAATGATAGCAAATCTGGTAACTTATAATTAGTACAGAGAAGTGAATTAATGGAATGGACTTAAAAACTTTTTGTCTTATATCAACACATTCTGAATGAATAAAGAAGGAAAGATATACTTCAGTATATTTATTTGCTATGTGTCATTATATTGTGAATACTAGAATTTCTTAAATCTTTTTGTTCACTCCAGGAGAGGGATCTGTCATACCTCTGCCACCCTATCCCTGCAAGTGCCCATGATCGCGGTAATGGACATACTGAGGAGTATGTATATTTTGTGAAGGGTGAAGGCACTTACAGACACATGAATGTGATGATGGGAAGGTATTTATGACTGTAGTGGTTGGGCACAATACTTATTAGTGAAGTGGATGTGGCAGTGGTCCTGAAATTTGGGTTGCATGAATGCACTGGAGGGGTTGTGGTAAATGTATAGGCATTATAGGTTTCTCTGTTTTTCATGCTGAATACTGACTTAGATTGATTGTTTATCATCTCACACATCTTCTAAGGGTCATTTTCATGTTATCCACAGACTTTAAATGATCCAGTCTCAGTTTTTTCCTTTGCTTGTTCATGTTCATTATTTTTTATTTATTTCTTGTCTATGTGATTCCATTATCACCATTTCTTTTACTTTGCATCAAGTTCTTTACTGTCCTTGCCTACTGCTGCTTACACCTTTTCCTACTCTCTTCTTTTCATCCATTGCTTTCTACCTCTTGAAAATTTCCATGTTACAGTGGTACTTAGTGTTTGGTTTAGTCTTTCACAGAATATTGTTATGCATCAGAAATTCATGTTGCTTAACCGTATGATGTCTTGCAATACAATGCAAAGATTATTTTCATTTATTTCCATGTAATTTGCTGTAGTCAGGTAGTTTATCTCATGCAAGTAATCATCCATTTGCTTTCTGATTACCTTTTCCAGTATTTTACAGACTACACTTGACAGAGATACTGGTCTGTTTTTCAGTAAAGTTTTCTATTTATTAGACACAAAATATTTGCTCACATTCACTTCCTTTTTCTGACTACATCATCTGTTGATGATGTTTTTGAGCAATATTCCAAGAAGCATGTCAGGTGTTTCTACACACTCGTTTGGTACACATGCAGAAAATTTAGGAGTACCACATGCTTTAAGTGGGTCAAGACCCTAAAGTAGTTTAAGTCTTAAAGTTTCAGTGTTTTTTAAGACCTCCTCATCCAATTTAAATGGAGTTGGAGCTTTTAGCATCCTGCATTGTGAATATGATTTTGAACCTACTATCATGTTCCTTGTATATTTTCTTTTTTTTTTCTTTTTACAGCTCTTCCATGTAAATCAGACTAATTACTTGCTTTTATGGAAAGGTTCTTGATTTCTCCAGCTTTGTTCTCAAAAGTTTCTCTGCTCCTTCCTTATCAAGCTATTCTCATTCCTTACTCTCATACCTTTCTACTGCTGGCTAGCTACTGTTGTGCCTGTATCCTTATATATAAAGTACCTACCAAAGCTCTTTTGATTGTTTTCAACTTTTCTAACCTTCTCTTTCTATTTAAAGCTTACAGTACCCATGATATAATTACCTCATTGTTGATTTTACATATCCTTCCTTCCATAGCAGTGACCTACATTTTGGCTATTGTTGTCCATTTCCCAATTTATGGCCTCATTAATCACATAATCAAAGCGAAGCATTGAATCAAAACGAAGCATTGCATGATCTCATTTTCTGTTTGATGTACTATACCAGATGTTTGCACTTTTCAGGCTGCTATGTATAAATGTAAGATCTAGTAATGGTGTATCAGACCCTTATATTTTTGCAAGATGAGTGACATGCTAAGACAAGAAATAGGAAATTTTCACCGTACACATTCTAAGGAATCTGTGTCTTTCCATGACGTTATTTCATAAGAATCTACATTTTCCGTGAATGTTCCTCATTAATTGAACTTCCTCATTAGTAGACCTCACCTGACTAAGGAGAACTTGTCTCATTGCTTCCTGCACCATCCTGATTGTTTCCTCCATTGTTACTTTTGAATAGCTTTCTGGTTCATCAAAATTCTTTGGATAGTAAATTATTAACACAACCATGCAAACAGTGTGTGTACAGTAACTACCTATTGGTAATTACCTATTTTTGCTGTAGAGGAGAGGTAACATTTGTGGGACTCCAGCTCTTGAACATTCTTTACAATCATACAACTATTTAAACATGAGAATGTGTGTGTGTGTAATTCTTAGTTGTTCAGAATAGGGTAGGATTTTTTAAGCTTTTGCATACTCAGAATTAAAAATTTATTTCATCACACTGCTTACTCCATTTATTCATTACTCATACTGTAAATTAAAGGATTTTTTTAACACCTTTTCTGTAATGGTTATTATTTTCTTGTAATGGCCCCTGGTTGTTTTATCTTTGTATCCTCCAAAAACTGTTCACTATGGACACAATCAAACAAGTTCAGAAAACTTAAAATTGTGCTTTATCTCTCTGATGGGAAAAATTGGCCTTGAACCTTTCACTACAATTTGTTTTATTTTCAAATACAGTCTTGTTCCCTTTCATTTGAACCTTAATTAGATCTTTGATAAGTAATGACCAAACTTGAGAACCAGTCAAGTTTTGGCTTACAAGATGCTTGAATTGCTTGTTTAACATATTCATATATGTTTACTTAAAAGACGTTTTAATATTTAGCAACAAACAGTTTGTCTCCTTTAGAATTCACCTAAGATATAGCTGTGGTGACAGATTTGGTGCAATTGTACTGAGACCTCTTGCTATATCAGGTCTTCATTGTCTTGCATTAATTTGGACTGAATTTCTTCAACCATGTATCAGACCAAGTTTGGCGTTTGTGTAGGTTCCCTTATAAGCTATTGCACTCATCATTCATATTTCCTTCAGGATTTATGTCCTTATGAGCCATAAGTCAAATTCAAGCATTACATTTTCACTTTTTTCAAGTGGTGTATCATATTTGATATTCTCTTTTTTTAAAGTTATGTGTATAAAGACAAGTTGAATAGTGAAGGTGCACGAGCTCCTTTGACTTAATTATACTTGGTGATATATCAGTACAGGAAATTTTCCTGTATACTTCCTAAAGGAATTTATGTTTTCATGGCTCTGTATCTTTGAGGATCTAAATTCTCTGTCTTTTTCTTTAAAACCTGAAGTCTCCCTATCATGAAAAATTTGCCATTTCTGTGTCAGTTTCCTTCTCCATCCTAGTCACTCCCTCACTGTTTTTGTGGTATAATTTTTCTGGATAATTCCTGTTCTTTGGAGGATCACCACCACTATACATTTCTTTCATACAGTATTTCTTCCCTTTATATAGTGTTAGACCATAATTCAGTATTTACTAAAAATTAATGTTTCTCCTTATTTGTCTTCTATATCCTTCATTTGCTGACATTTACTCCTTTAGACAGATGAGGCCATACTTTACCTCTTTAGTAAGTTTCATCTCCATCACTTCTACAGCATCTGGGCTGTGTTCCCAGATTCAGTCCTTGAGCTCCAATTTTTTTCTACACCTATTCCCTGTCCATTCAGATTCATATACAATAATCTTACTCTGAGACTTTTACCACTTGGTAATCTTATCCTCCCTGGCCTTATTTCATGCCTCCCTTTTTGCATCATGGTTATGTTCCATAAATCTTTTGCTCATGTTTTCATAAATCACTTGTGATGAATACCTTAATGAATTCCTCCTTTACAATAAGTTTCTTAGCCTACCTCAATACCTCTTGGTTACATATTTTAACATCAAAACTGTTTGTCAGTGATTCTCCTTGTGCATCCTTCCTATATCTATTCTTTAGCATCTTCTATCTGAAGACTTGCATTTGGCATGTCCATAGACTCAGGTATTTATTTGATAATCTCCTCCTCTGTTATCCTTCCATCTTCAGTTAAATGGTCTTCTTCCACCTCAGAATTCATTACCGACCTACGTCTGTCAACCATACCTTGCTCTGTCTCTCTCATTGTGAAGTAGTCCATATCTGCAGTTGTGAAACATCCAGTTCCTTGACTCTTATCATGTTTAGAATCTATGTTTTTGTTATCACATTTATCCAGAATAAGCTGCATTTTTAAACCCTCTGCCTAATGTCCCTTGGATTACCCTGATTGTTCTATCTTTGACATAATGTTACCCTCCATAGAGCTTCATTCAACATATCATTCAGTCCTGTGTCCATACATCTCTGTTCCACCGCTTAAAGAGCTTCATTCAATGTATCATTCAGTCCTGTGTCCATACATCTCTGTTCCACCAATTATGTTTCTGCTTTAGTTGGGTGTATACTGACTTCCCAGGATTTGAACCCATGCAGGTTGAACCCCAGGTTAGCCAATGTTGACTCATGGTCTGTAACCCTAACTAGTATACCATGGTGGCTAGTGTGTGTCTGTGTTTCTTGAGCAAGGTACTTAAAAGTGTTTGTGTGGTGATGAGTGAAGGCACTCATGAGTATGGTGAGGTACCTGTGAGTATGTAGGCGTGCTTGTGAGGGAAGGTACTGTTGGTGGGTAAGGTGCCTGTTGCATGAGTGGGCTTGGTGGATTTGCAAAAAACTGGATTTGCAAAGAACTAACAGGCTTGTTAGAGTGGTTGAGGACAATGTTGCTATTATGAGGCATGGTAGTCATAGATTTGTTGCCTTGTAAAGTATTAACTGAGTGTATGGAAGTGATGGTGGAAGTAAAGACAAGTAATGGGTAAAGTTCCATCAACATGTTTCAGCATTAAAACATTTTTTGTTGTTTGGAGATCATGCGTATGTTACTCATTATGTGGAAATCATTTTGGGTGAAAAATTGCTAAAGAGCTTGCTATATTATTAAATGTACGGGCAAACTAGGAAACTAATTCATTATGTTGGCCGATACACAAAAACTGCAGTTCATGAAAACTTACAAATGCTGATATTCGCAAAAAGCTTAATGTCATACAGCCTATGCCATTGCACAATGTACAGGACCAACTAGGCAATTAGGGGCCTAACAATGATAAAAAAAGCCGCTAACTAGGGAAATCTGTCAAAGTCTCTATGACAGAAGTGATTACTAATATGATATAGAGCAACTAGCAAGTGTAGCCAGATACAGTGTTGTGAAAGCCCCTCTAACAGTAGGTTGGATAAGATGGTACAAACATGGCATGAGTAACTAGATTTAGATAATGTGACAACTTGATGGATACGTGCTTATAACTGACAGAGTGATTAGTGGAAAATACAAGAGAGTGATGGATACATAAAAGCTAATAAAGGAAAAGGGAAATACTTGAATTAAAGCAGACCAGAAGATGGGTCCAATGAAAGCATAGATGTAAGGGAATACGGGAGTGAAGCAGACACGAAGAGGGGATACGTACCCGAGGGAAGAAGACTTTGAGGTGAAGGAAGACCCATCGATGCTTTAAAGAAAAACATAAACTAGGCTATACGCTAACGGTAGTTGCCAACTGCTGTACATTTTGATCCAATGCAAATTATCTCTTCACAGTGCAGGCATATGAACTAGGAAAATGCAATGGCAGAGCAGATCTTTGAATATATGACAGAAGCGCTACTAAGCGTTGTCATTAGAGGTGGCGAACTGGGGCGGTGGAGGTGAGGGTGTGCAGCATAAGGACCTTAACTAGCAACTAGTCCGCATCTCCTGTAGTCACACATCAATAGGATAATCACAACCTGAGCAAATAACTTGTACAACCTTACATTATTGAACACGTGACTTGTTTACTCCGGCACAGTGACAAACAATAATAAGCTGCAGTGCATTTGGAAAAGCAACATTCATAAAGAAATTCTAATTTTCTTTATCAATTTAAGTTATTTTCTTTCTCACTGGTGCTCATGTTCACCATCTGAGGGCAGCTGGATCTTAAATTTGCATCAAATGGAATTTGGTTTATCAACGGCATTAGCAACTTGTTTGTCTGATACTCAGACAACAGCCATCTCAGAAATGCACCAGTTTTGTCTAATGCTTTACATTTATTCCTGGACCAGCTGACCTCATGGTTCATGTCCAAGAACCTCAATATACAATGGTTGAAAGTTATATCAGAGGACTTTTATTATATCAGTAGTCACGAAAGGCTATCTAGTTCATTTCTTAATGGGTTACATTACATTTAGTTATAAAATGTTAAGTTCACACTGCTGTCATTCTTGTGGAGCTCAGAATGTGTAACAGACGTAGTTTATGATGTTTGTGGGAAGTTCATATTTTATTTTATTTTTCAAGCTTTTGTGTTGTGTTTGCTTCACAGATCTGTGGTGAGTGAAAATAACTGTTAAATGCTAGTTTAAATTTTTCATCTGATAAAATCTAATGAGATGTCTAATTGATAAAGTAAGCCACCAAACAAAATGGTAATTAGCTCAGTTTTATCATTAATGATAGTATGATGGACACAATCTGCACAATTCAAGAACTCAAAAAAAATGTCATTGGTAAGAGGAACTGCAGGTGACACCGACACCAGATCAATGAATCATAATATAAAGATCAATATACTCTTATGTCTTAAATACATAATTTCAAAATCCAGCAACTTGCATGTTTAACTGATTTGCCATTTTTCCTTATTTACTCTGATGACTATGAAATTGTAGGAAAATTATTGATATGTACTAATCCTCTACTCTTAAATGCTAATAACAGTAAACAACAAACTTCTAGAAAACAATGGAACTTGCAGAAACCTTACTGAAGCATAATCCAGTCTTGGTTTATTTTGTGAATAGTTTACCAAACATTTTCTTATTCATGTTACAATCTGAGCTTTTAATATTTGCCAACAGAAAGTTTGCCTCCTGAACAGTACTCCATTTGTGGAGCTCTGGCAACAGATAAGGAATATTTTTGACTACCTAAGTCTCTTACCTACAGAGTCCTGTCTCTTATTGAAGCTTTCTTTCACTGCATTCCATCCTGTCCACACACCCTGGAATACCTACTTGCAATGTAGGGGGGGGGGGGTTTACATGCTTGTGGGGTCCCATCTTTTTAAGTTTGTACTAATATACAACTTCGTAAACTTCAGTAAGATTTTTAGATTTACCATTTTTTAACTCAGTCAGTTCCATTCAACCATTTTTGTATTATAAATGTACTTTTCTTTTTTGGGAAGTTTTTTTACTTGATTTCGTTCTATGGTCTATGGTTCTTCCATCATTGCATCTTTCAAAGAACTGTTCACTGTTGATGTCATCAGACTGCTGTATAAATGTAAAGTTATTGATCAGCCAACTCTTACTGTTCTCTCTTCCATAGTGGATAAACCTTTCCCTATAACAATTTTCTCTTAATTTTTGGTACAATCTTCTCTATAAGTTTTGTGATTTTTTAAATGTAGTGACCAAACTGGAGAAGCACTCTAGTTTTGTCTTGGTGTAGAAAATGAAAAACTAGCAGGTATTCCCTTATCCATAAGTAACACTAGAACAGCTTACTGATATTCCTTTGTCCTTGTATTTATAGGTAACTCCAATATTTACCAAAAACATTTTCTCTTACAGTGTTCATAAGTTGGGACTCTGGCTATAGGTTAGGTCCCTGTCACAGAGATTCCTACAATATATTTTCTGCTACATAATATTTATATTGAGGCCTTCTTTCTTTGTGCCCCATCCTTGCTCTTCTGCATTTACTCAGGCTGAATTTTTTCAAGGATGTCTCAGATGAACTGCAGAGTTTGTCTTGGTTCCTTTGTAAGATGATGTACTCCTGCTTGCTTTTGATTTCCTTCATGGCCTTGGCATCATCTGCAAACATTTTTGAGCAGCTATCCAGGCCTATGGGCAAATAGTTCATATAATTCACATACATAAAAAAAAAAAAAAAAAGAAATGATTCTGGGACAGAATCCTGTGGCAGACCAATGGGGACCTCAACCCATTTCAAGAAGACTCCTCTGACGTGTATCCTTTATTCTCTTCTACTAAGATAATCTTCACTCCATTGAAGTAGTCATTGCATTATTCCTGCCCAAAGACATAGTTTCTTTAGCAGCTTCCTATGTGCTGCATTATCAAATACAAACATATATAGGAAAGAGTCCAGACTGTACCCTGTGGCATACTATTAGCGACTCCAGCCTATTTTGAGAATTTCCATCTTATCTGTGACCTTTGTTCCCTACCACTAAGGTAAACCTTTATCTATTTAAGGAGTCTGCCACTTATTCCTTCCTGCTACTCCAGCTCCTTCATCATCCTTTGTGCTGAAGGATCTCTGGCAGCTCAGGAATACACAGTCTATCGTTCTGTCTTTTTTACCCATGACAGAAGTCACTCGTCATATAAGTTGTCTCCCAATTAGGTAGTTTCTCCTTAGCAGGTTTGTTTTCTGGTTATCTTTTCTGGAGTTTTTCTAGCCATACTTGTTAGTGAGACTGACCTGTAGTTCAGCATGATTTTCAAATAACTTTTCTTAAACAGTGACAAGACAGTGCCCTCCTACACATCTTTGGAACTACCCCTTCCTCCATAACCTAATGAGCAGCATTTCAGGTGGCCTAGAAGGGGCCTCTGCACATATAGGGAAATAATGTTCTCATACTATTCGCCATTTCCCGCATTAGTGAGGTAGCATTTAAAACAGAGGACTGAACCTTTGAGGGAATATCCTCACTGGGGTCCCTTATCTGTTCCTTCTTTTGGAAAATTAAAATTGAGAGGGGAGGATTTTCAGCTCCTCCCCCCCTCTCCCCTTTTAGTCGCCTTCTACGACACGCAGGGAATACGTGGGAAGTATTCTTTCTCCCCAATCCCCAGGGATAAGGGAAATATGTGTGTGTGTATTACCTATCCATACAATATGGAACAAGACAAAGTTTTACACCTGTGGTCCCCTAACTCACACTTTCTTTCCATGAAGAAGTTTTTTCTTTTTTTTTGATATTTTTCTATATTATTAGTACTTACATTTGGTTTCTTCCAACAATTTATGATCCTTGACTGAAAGAGTACTTCTTTTAACTGTTATCTTGCTTAATCTTACTTTATGACCTTTAGTTGCTCTGCCATCGAATCTCATGAAGGACTGTCGACTTCAACCAACGGATATGAAAATTAGATGGTTGTATGTAATCATGTCACCTTAACTCTTCTTTCCTTCATAATGGGCACCTTTGTATCCCTCAGCCTGTCAGTGTAGCTCAACTCTCTTGATTTTCCTTAATTACCAGAGTTTGCCTCCTTAACAGTTCTCCTAATGTCAAGTTTTGGGCACATGTTAGGCACAATGTTGACACCAAAGTCCCTGTGATATCTCTAGATTCCTTCAGCTTCTCTTTAGTTCGATGATGTTTCCTCATTACTTTGCATCTACTGGCATCAAATTGCACCAACTTTGAAGTTTGTCTAGGTCCCCTTGTAAGTTGCTGCAGTTGTCATTTGCTACCTCTCATTAACTTAGCAACATCAGCAAACATGTTCAGATAAGAATTTAGTTCATTAAACATGTCATGAACATATACCATGGATGGCAGTGGACCAAAGACTGAGCCCTTTAGCATGCCTATGGTACTCTAGCCAATTGCTCCTCTAATCTGAGTCCTTTGCCTCCTTCCACTAAGGTAATCTCCTGAGTGGAGTCTATCCCTTATACATGCTTGTAGATTCAGTATCTGATGTGGGACAGTGTTAAATGCTTTCTGTCAGTGTTTGTGTGTGTGTTTATGTTCATCAAATCTCTTTCTGTCTGTCTCTCAGTCTGTGCACAAAAACCTGCTCTTCCCCATTTGCACACTTAAGGGGAGCAACACTCATGTGGGTTTCCTTGTCTTCAGCTCTTACCATCACACATATTTCTGTACACTGTCAGCACTCACAGTTTCATCACTTAGCTCATTCCTTTCATCAAATACTTGGACACTATAGAAGTACTTTGTTACATTTCCAATAAGTACTTTATTCATCCTCCTCTCAGAGTATCTATTTGCTCTATATTTCAAAGATACAAAAGTAGAACCAGGAGTGACAAGAAACTATGCAAAAGACTTCTTAAAAGAGCTGTCAGATGTCAGAAAAGTGCCAGAGTACAGGGTGAATGCAAGAAGCCAAGTAATGAAACTGTAAATGCTGACAGAATAGAAAAGTTCAAGTTGTATGACAGGAAAGCTTAAGAGACTAGACTCCATAAATGTTAAAATCCCTTCCCAAACAGTCCATTTGTATTAGAATAAGCAGCTGCGCACAGACAGAGAGACACCAACAGAACTTAGAATAAAATTACCTGTGAAGAGTTAGATAACATTCAAAGTGGAAGAAAAAAAGTTTGTATATATATATATATATATGCCTTACATCCTCGATAAAAACTTTTCACTGCTTCTAACAACTTGCCTCCCACACCATATATTCTTAATACCTTCCACAAAGCATCTCTATCAACTCTATCATATGCCTTCTCCAGATCCATAAATGCTACATACAAATCCATTTGTTTTTCAAAGTATTTCTCACATACATTCTTCAAAGCAAACACCTGATCCACACATCCTCTACCACTTCTGAAACCACACTGCTCTTCCCCAATCTGATGCTCTGTACATGCCTTCACCCTCTCAATCAATACCCTCTCATATAATTTACCAGGAATACTCAACAAACATATACCTCTGTAATTTGAGCACTCACTCTTATCCCCTTTGCCCTTGTACAATGGCACTATGCAAGCATTCCGCCAATCCTCAGGCACCTCACCATGAGTCATACATACATTAAATAACCTTACCAACCAGTCAACAATACAGTCACCCCCTTTTTTTAATAGATTCCACTGCAATACCATCCAAACCTGCTGCCTTGCCAGCTTTCATCTTCTGCAAAGCTTTTACTACCTCTTCTCTGTTTACCAAATCATTTTCCCTAACCCTCTCACTTTGCACACCACCTCGACCAAAACACCCTATATCTGCCACTCTATCATCAAATACATTCAACAAACCTTCAAAATACTCACTCCATCTCCTTCTCACATCACCACTACTTGTTATCACCTCCCCATTTGTGCCCTTCACTGAAGTTCCCATTTGCTCCCTTGTCTTACGCACTTTATTTACCTCCTTCCAGAACATCTTTTTATTCTCCCTAAAATTTAATGATACTCTCTCATCCCAACTCTCATTTGCCCTCTTTTTCACCTCTTGCACCTTTCTCTTGACCTCCTGTCTCTTTCTTTTATACATCTCCCACTCAATTGCATTTTTTCCCTGCAAAAATTGTCCAAATGCCTCTCTCTTCTCTTTCACTAATAATCTTACTTCTTCATCCCACCACTCACTACCCTTTCTAATCAACCCACCTCCCACGCTTCTCATGCCACAAGCATCTTTTGCGCACTCCATCACTGATTCCCTAAATACATCCCATTCCTCCCCCACTCCCCTTACTTCCATTGTTCTCACCTTTTTCCATTCTGTACTCAGTCTCTCCTGGTACTTCCTCACACAAGTCTCCTTCCCAAGCTCACTTACTCTTACCACCGTCTTCACCCCAACATTCACTCTTCTTTTCAGAAAATCCATACAAATCTTCACCTTAGCCTCCACAAGATAATGATCAGACATCCCTCCAGTTGCACCTCTCAGCACATTAACATCCAAAATTCTCTCTTTCGCGCGCCTGTCAATTAACACATAATCCAATAACGCTCTCTGGCCATCTCTCCTACTTACATACGTATACTTATGTATATCTCGCTTTTTAAACCAGGTATTCCCAATCACCAGTCCTTTTTCAGCACATAAATCTACAAGCTCTTCACCATTTCCATTTACAACACTGAACACCCCATGTATACCAATTATTCCCTCAACTGCCACATTACTCACCTTTGCATTCAAATCACCCATCACTATAACCCGGTCTCGTGCATCAAAACCACTAACACACTCATTCAGCTGCTCCCAAAACACTTGCCTCTCGCCACACATGGAATAACAACCCCCTCCCCCCCTCATGTGTGCGAGGTAGCGCTAGGAAAAGACAACAAAGGCCCCATTCGTTCACACTCGGTCTCTAGCTGTCATGTAATAATGCACTGAAACCACAGCTCCCTTTCCACATCCAGGCCCCACAGAACTTTCCATGGTTTACCCCAGATGCTTCACATGCCCTGGTTCAATCCATTGACAGCACGTCAACCCCGGTGTACCACATCGTTCCAATTCACTCTATTCCTTGCACGCCTTTCACCCTCCTGCATGTTTGTTACTTTTAAATATTAAACAAAACACTTATGGTAAAGACTGGTCAAAAGGGATTTTTGAATTCTACTCCTAATTTGCAACGCCATTTCTCTCCCACATTGCATATGTCATACCAGTTGTTTTTGGGTAATGTACAGAATGACCTAGTCACAATGAAATAAATCAACAGAACAAAAGGACTATGGTGACTGGTCAAATTATGTAATGAAAGTCATGAGGATCAGTTGCATAGACACTAGTGAAATTATGTTGTGAAGGTAAAGAGAAAAATGGCTAACTTAATTAAGATGAAAATTAATATATCAGGCATGCAGAAAATCTAAATTTATATGCCATGTCAGGAAAACAAATTCTGTACTTTCCCATGCCATCTATGCACAGGTCTTAGTTAGCTATGATTTGGAAAAAATAAAGGGTAAGGAGAAACACCCATTCGCCACCTCTATCTCTCAGGGTGTCATTTTTCTTCTTAAAATGTAATGGTTGCATAAAGTATTGAATGCTCACTGAAGTAGACTTAAGTTCGCTTCTAACCAAAGCTTCTGAAGGGACCAATCATTTCATGTTTATATATTACATACCATAATACCCAATTGGTATGTAAATTTTGAAGTAATACTTCATCCTCTATAAAAATGCCTGTCTTCTGTGATTCTGAAAAACATTTTAAATGACAACAACAAGAAAGTATAACAGAAAGAGGACTGTTTGAATTTCGGCCAGAAGAAAATATTTTAAATTCTTCCAAGAAATCCCTTTCTACCCAAACTTTCCTTCTCACACATCCTAAGTTTCTCTCCCTCTTACGTAAACATATTCTCTCCATCAACATCCCTATCTGTATTAGTTCTTTCCTTCTATTAAGGTCCATTATCTTCTGTAAACTCTCTCTCTATGTCTCTATCTCCCAAATATCTGTTTCCCCCTTTTAAGCATGCCATCTTATACACTCTGCATCACTCCCCTTCTCCAAATATCTCTTCTCATATTCTCTGCTTAAACACCCCTTTTTCCTCACATTCCCCGTTTGCAAGACTCACCCTGTGAATATGTGAGGTTACATGGAAGGGATGATGCTGGTGTGACAGTGATGTCGACAGCACCAGAGGAAGGCTCTCGACCCAACATGCCCAGGTCCACTGAGTGTTGCTGGATGATGCCAGGTGTTCCCAGGCTGGGATGGCTTGGACTATTAAATCCCAGAGCTGCTAAGAGAACACATGCTTGAAAATATTCGACAGCATAATTTTTAAGTTTAGTGATAAGTACAGAAAGATATATAAGGTTGTAATTAAAATAACTGGTGTTACCATCCTTTACTTGCCAGTGCACTTTGGTTCCACTCAATGCAGTAAATTGTTCAATACTTAAAACTGTTAATTTCAGTTATTCAACACAGACACATTACACCATTTTTAATATGCAGATTATTATTAATGTCAATATCACCATTATAATCCTGGGGATGAAGAAGATAATATAATATACAGAAATAGTTACTGCTGTGGAAGAGTATCTTATCATTGTTGCCTTAAAGTTATTGGTGAGTACTGCATGCATCTATGCTTTCCTTACTGTAATAGAACTAACAACATCACAGGCAACTGAAATGAAAAATATTTGAACTGTTCAAAATCTGTAGGTCAGGATATTCTCATGGAACTGTATGAAACAAGTACTAATAGAGTTTCTCGGCAGAGTATAACTGTACCTGCAGTGTTGCCACAAGCAGTGCAGGAAGCTGTGGTAGTGGTAATTACAACTGGGTTGACAGAAGCTCCACCCACAGCTCCCTCTGACTCACGACCACTCCCTGTTCGCGATGACATACGCCCACTTTGTTTCAGGAGCCGAAGGATGTCTTTCTTGATGGAGTCCATCTGGCCATAAGCGCGTGCTGTCTCCCTTTTTCTGTCTTCACGCAACTCGTACCTGCAACGTGAGGTTTGTATACATTTTCTTAATACTTAAATAATAAAGAATATTTATTTCAATATAATGATAACACTCAAAATCCATTTCACTGTGATAAGTAATGAAAAGATATACATTTACAATGAGTAAAACATTACAGTACCCTGCAGCTTGAGTAGTAATATTCTATGTTAACTGAACCTATGTTTAATGAAGTTATGATTAATTATTATTTTTCCTAGATGTTTAATGACTGTCCCTTGGGATATAGAAGACAAAATGCTGCCTATGTTTCTTCACAAAATGTGAATAAGGGAGAAAGGAATAGGGGAAGGCTGGTAATCCTCTTTCCTATTTCACCACTTCAAAAAATAGGTAAGGAGCCTAGCCAGGATCTTTCCTTGCAAAAGTAGGTAAAGAATAATGGGAAAAAATAAAAGACTAATGCAGAGTACCTGAGACTAGAGATGTCTTGTTTGATCTCGAGTAAATCATCTTCATTAACGCCATCCTGGCGATGCTGCTTCTTAGTCTGGTGAATGTACCGTGAGACCAAACGACGCATTACCTCAGCATACTTGTTGTTCTGGCCCATCCGACCACAAGGTGCTCCTCCCTGCACACCATGGTCAGTGTTACACCAGTAGGGAGTAGAGTAGGGAGGACAGATTGAGAGGAACAGTCAGTTCAAAACAGATAATTATATGGTGGTAAAGGAACAGTCTGGGACGAGAGAAATTTTGAAAGAGAGATGAAGAGACAAAGAGTGATGAAGGTTAATGTGTGATTAACTAATTGATCTTCACAGTGGTATACAAAGGTACAGATGCAGCTGTAGGTGTTAGTAAAAAAATTATTGTGATACTGGTATTGTAATGAATATAGGAGAAAAAGGCAAAGTGATGAAGTTATCGTTTACTAATTAGTAAAGAAATTACTGCCTGGGTTAGCCTTTTAATACTACAGGTTGTATCTCTTTAATCCGGCCACCTTGAGACCTGGCCATTGCCAGACCACAGAAAATGCTGGAAAACAGAAATTGACTCCTAAGGGAACCCTCCATGTAAATATATGTGTGACCCCTAGTCTTTCCAGCTCATTCCACATCCATATTGTTATGTTCTCAAAGGTAGAACAAAGCTTAAAACAGGAAATACTACGACCATTAATGCTTCCAAACACGGATTTTATTGTTACATCAGATTACATCATAGTACAGCATGGACATCTCATGGTCAGTAGTGTCTTCAGGATATGAAGGGTCAGCAATGTCTTCATGGTTAGCAGTCTCTCTAGGATCAGCAGGGTCTTCTCAGGGGCAGAGGAGGTGCAGAGAAGTGGATTTTCTATGCTGGAATGAGCCTTGTCAGTATTATTATTGACCTTCTTCAGCCACTATTGGAATGTAGCTTGCTTATGGTATTTTGGCATTTCCTTAATTGTCTTTCAATCAGATAGATATAATTTCTTTTTCTGTTATAAAGTCCCTTTGCTCAGTCCTGTAATTAAATCTCTTGTCATCTGGATACATTTATCTATACAAATCTTTCTTTCACTTCCTTGTTTTCCTCTGCACTTTCTTCATGATGATCTTGTTTCTTCTCACCTTGCTGAACCATCTTCACCATTTCTTGATCAGTTAGTTGATAAACTCTGGGTCATCTTTATCAATGTTTATCCATTCCTCTGCAATCTCTTTAGTTATTACAAGACACTAACAGTGCTACCCTGGAGGCAGATCAACAAACTAATGGTAGCAGATTCAAAATGTACCAGACCATGGGAGTTGCTGGACCACAGAGTGCCGGATTAGAGAGGTACAACCTACATTTTACTTAATATATGCAAGTAGTATAAATCAACTAAATGCTAAAAATTACATATGTATTGAAGCAACTCTGGGCCACATGCACTGTGAGGGTGTATGTGGTCTTGGAGTTAACTACTGAGGAAAATTTTTAAGTATTTTTCAGTAGGAGTATGTAGCCTGAAGCTGACAGCTTAATGACACAACCTGTTGATGGGCCTTAAGCGAGCAGCCAGCAGCTCATTTTTGTGACATGTTTTGTTTAGAAACCCACTAGGACAAGTCTAATATGTCATAAGCCCAGCAATTGTGCACTAACCTGTAATGCACCTTTCTCCATGGTGAAGCTCCTACGTTTGTCAGAATGTCTGTGGCCTCTCCTGAAGCAGATGTACTGCATACAGTTCTTGAAGTTCCTCATGAAGTAGAAGATGGCCTTCGGACTGATGATAAGGTTGAAGGGAGCTGGCAAAGTAGACCCTGGGTCAAAGTAGCTCATCCATAATTTGGAGCGGGCAAACTTCCATTCTTGATCAGCATGGTCCTGTGGGGGTGTGTTCACTTGCTGGTAAAAGTGTCTGTTTGTAATAAAACTTGCACGAGAATAGTTACAGCTCATCTTGTATGTAAGATGGTCACCATGAAGAATACTGTTTTCTCTAACTGACTGGTGTCTGATACTTTGAGATCTCTTGAACTAATAAGATTTCAGACAGTACCGCAAGGATGTAAAATTTCGTAATCATTCAAGGAATTCTGGTAAGTGACATAAAGTGAAGTAACACATCAACATTAATTACTCAGTTACAAGACAGGAGGATGCAAGTCCAGTGCATTACACCTTCTCATACCCTGTGAGAGAAAAGTCTTATTTCATGTTGCACAACACTACAGAACTGCATTAAGCAAGATGCAATAACTCAGCTGTTAGCTATTTCTTGATTGACAAGATGAGTAATTTATTAGAAAATTTGTGAGTGGTTAATACTCTGAAATAAATGTTGTAAACATTATCGAGTAATAAAAATGGTGTGCAAAGCTTGTGGGCAGTAACCAGAGTAGAGAAATGTTGCACTTGATATTGCACAGAAAATTTACAAGTGTCTTACCAAGTTCGTGTATATTGAGAATAAAATAAAATTAATTGATAGATTTAAAATAGGCAAAATTCATAAGGTCTAAAGGTATGATTCATCAGAATCAGTCAGTCTCTGATTCAAGGCTGAATGTTCTGTCTTATCATCATGTTGTTTATGACATGACTGACCACTGCCTAAATAGAAAAGATGTATAAACAATGTATAACCAGTGCTTGTGCTGAAGGCCTGGAGGGTCTTGATTATCAGTAGCCTGGCAGGATATCTAAATTGTGGATGAATGCGCTTGTAAGAAAGTATTTTTCCAAGACAAGCTACTACCATATTGATTGTTTTATGTGTTATTTAAGCAAGACCTTTATGCTAAATTAAGGTCTGTACACCATGGATGAGTGGTGAATATAGGGATCTTTTCATACATTTATATATGATATTGCATATTTCTGATTTCTAACATTACATTGTTCAGTTACATGTATCTAATATGAATATTATATCTGGAGGTACCTAACTGTTCAGTTGATTAAAGCTGTCAGTGAATTGGGCTGATCTTGGATGTGTACTGATTCAGTAATCTACATTTTCAGTTCTTTAAAAAAATAGCACATATTGTTTGCTAAGATTATATTTACTCTGGCTTTTATCAAGTGATACTAGGACAAGACTAACGATGTTTAGTATCATCTAAGGAATTTTGCTTGGTATCTGTCTTTTGTGAGGGGTGGTACTGATTTCCACCTTCCTGTTGGATGCTACATAGTGTTGTTGTGGTGACTGGAGGGAAGGGAGGGGGAGCAAAAGGGTAGAGGACTGGGGCCATCTACAGCTTAGAAGATGAGAGATGAAGCTCTATAGAAAAAACTAATAAGTAATATATAAAAAGAATAAAAAAAAAAATATATTGTGCAACGTCATGGAAAAAAAAAAGGAAAGGATAAAAGGGTGACCGTTCAGTTTTCATGAACAGTTTTTTAGAGCAACAGAGGGGGGCATATTCATGTCAATCTAAAGTCTACTAGATGCCCATGCAGATTCCACTATAATTAACAAGCATCAGGTAAAGGGACAGAGAAAAAAAGAGTCTACAAGAGTAAGCAATACGGACAATGGTGGTGAGACTGTAGGCTGCAGGACGGTACTACACGAGTTCTGACGTCGCTTGCTCTTTGGAAGTTTAAATTTTTACCATCATATTTTGCTTTGTGCAGGGTATAAGGTAACTGAGAACCATGTCCTTTCTGTGTAAGAACTGTTACTTATATATCGTCTATGGCATTTAATGATCACAGTCCAGTTTTGGAAAAATTAATTACTGACATCTCAAAAAAATTGTATTGCACAGGTTTTGAATATAATGTTGCCTGTGTCAACTGTAGGTCCGAATGAATTATTTCATCCGAGATAGATGTAGAACGATGCTTTATTATATATGGCTGTGTTATATCTTATAAACTGGCACAGAATTCTCTAGAACTAAAGACTACATTAAGGACACAAGAATACTGTAACTTCTGATAAAACTCAATCTACAAGCGAATACAAGTCATATCAGTTTGTTGTGATGTGTGAAATAACAGTAGTTTTTACTTACCAAGAAATTTTATGTCCATAAAAGGGAATATAAAGATATACTAAGAAACATTTTATTAATGTCTGTTTGTACAAGAAAATGCTTAGGACACTTTTTTGTGTCATTGCGTTTCTCTTGGTTAATTGCATACAAGATAAAAAAGACGGCGTAAAACTTTGAACACGAAAGAACGAAATTAACTTAAAACATATTTGGAATTTAAAACATTTTTCTAAAGTATATGGTAACATTTTAAGATTAAAAAAATGTCATTGATGATTATTTCAAAAGGAATTTTATATTCCAATATTCAGGTTCTAAGATTATCATTCTTACCATAATGCTCTAATAAGTTACATCAACAATTTCATTTCAGTAAAGGTACTTAAAGCAAGTATCTGCTTTAGTTTCTGCAACGTTAGCTGGTGTGTGTTATCCATCCACTGACTTTATAGCAATTTTCCATATATGATCCAGTTTTTTAGGCATCTAAGCTACTCTTGAAACTTCAGGGAAACATTAGAACTAATTATTCACATGTATAGACAAATCCAAGCATTATTCTCTTGTTCAAAGGGAAGTTGCAGGAGAGACATTTTGTTTTTTCTTATAATTTAACAAGAACCTTTCAGACAATGCAAAAACTCATAGAGTGGTATCAGAATAGGTATGACTCCCTACATCAGTAAAGATGGTAATAACTTTCACACTGAGGCCAAATCCATCTTTAAGGAGTTTTCAAATTAATATTTGGTGAAAAACTTTGGATGTGTTCAGTACACATCTTCCATTTCAGTTTTCTTTGCCCACTTACTTTTCTCTATGTTTGGTTGTTGGTCCTTGTACTGTTTCAGATAATGGGCATTATTTGTCATACCAAATTAAATGTGGTTTATTATTTTTGGCATTAATAACTGAATGCAACAGCTTGAAGATGATGCAGTTGAATTAATACTATGACATTATTTCATCAAAGGTGAGAAATGGACCAAAACTAGTCGATTATTTCTTTCATATTTTCGGTCTTTTTACTGATAATCTTTTATTAGCTTAACTCTCAGGTTCACATCTGTTCATTAACCCTACTTCCAAGTTGAATGGCTGCTGGCTGGGGAGAACTAATTTCCTTATCATTTCAATACAATCTTTCTTTGATTATATTAAGATAATGATGTCATGGCCAGCTTTATACTATCCTAAGATGATAGTATACTTAAACTTATGTTTCAGTACATTTATAACAGTAATGCACTAAATTATTCAGCATTTCAGGGAATCATTGATATTAAAACCAGGTTTTGCAACTATGCTTTAGGATCAAGTTTGTCAACTTTTTAAGTTTATATTCATCTTAAAGGGTTTTTCTAATCAAATCAGTAGTAATGTAACATTACTCTTATTCACATGAGGTTAAGTCTGGTTGAGGATGAAAATAACTCCTCTGTGAATATCCCAATACTAAATTAAATTAAATTTGCTCTGATTCATGAATTTGGTGATGTAAAAGATGGAATGTTGAAAGTAACACATATACTGATGTCACTCAAATGATGTACCAAGTTAAGCATTAGGCATTGTCTAAATTAAGAAATTTCTCATAAATGCTCCCTTAAACCAACAGATGTTTCTTTTTCATTCCGACTGGCTTGTTTGGAATATCTTTCCAAAAGTAATATCAAGTTTCTCATTTCCATATCTTTTAATACTTCCATAATCCTCCATACTTGTTTGGCCATCCCAAATATTTTTCATATATTACTTTGTGAGGAAGTAGAGGGCTTATGCGAGGAGCATACTACATAATACAATTCTTGGAAAATGTTTAAAGTACTTTCATTAGACCTTTCAAATTGGACTTATGGTAAGATGTCCAATGAGCAGACTGCTGCGGCATAAGTCTGTAAAGCCATCATGATCTGAATGCATCAGGCAACATTTATGATGAAGATAAAAAAATCTTCAATGTAAAATGTATATAAATGGATGCAGCACTACACCATATTCTGGCAATGACTGTTCAGATTGTGGCTGAAGTGGTTTGGAGGAAAAACGTACATTTCACTCATTTGCTTACAGCCAATAACAAAAGTTTTGGGGGAAAATGAACCAGAATTCAATAATATATGGAGTGAAGGTACATAACCCAGAGGGAAGTGAGAAGAGCTTAGCCATCAAGAGTGACATGCAAGCCATGTAGTTGACGGGAACTCTACAATTCCTTAAGAAATAAAGTAAAAAACTATTTAACTTTTATAGAGTCAATGAAAAATCGAAGAATGTGCCAGTGTAAAATGCAGTATGAATCGTTACGTCAAATGCTACGTACTGTAGATGGCGCTAATGATACAAATTCTAACGAAGTGTCCACTACAAGAGGCTTTTACACAGTAAGGCAATTACTTTGTGCTGCAGATGATACCGGTACGACATTACGGTAAAACACTAAGCTCTGCACAAACTGCAATAAGAAACTGAGTATTGTGCATAGGAATAAACTAAACTTGCATATGCAGCACAGAAACAAGAAAACCTATGAATTAAATAGTACCTCTATCTGTTGGAAACTGTTGGACATCATAGCTATGAGCATATTAATGAGAACAATGATGGACATGACGTGGTAGGCCATGAAGAGCCCCTGGCCCACAGTCTCTATGAACCCATGCTCCTCCTCAAGGTCCGTGCTCTTGGGAGAACTGATACCAAACAGGGACCAAAACAGCGTTGCAAATGTCACGTCCAACCTAGAAGATACAGAGTATAATGATAATAGAAAACAGGCACTTCCAACATCATGCGGTCACGGGGAAATGAATAGGACTGAGAGACATTCCGAGGGGAAGCTGGAATACATGATACTGGAAGGAGCTGCAAAAGGAGAAGGCACTTTATTAATATAAAGGTGGTGGAGATGAAAGCAAAGCTTTATTTTATTTTATTATTCATTTTTTTTTTTTTGAATATAGAGAAGAGGGAAGTGGTGGCTCAGGAGAAGGAAAGACAAAAAGGATCCAATAAAGACTTGAATAAAAAAAGAAGAAATAGACATTCATAACAAAAATTATTATTCAGTGAGCTTCAAATGCTAAATGCTTGCATCACAGTTAATTTCAAAAAATTTCAAAATTAGAGGAATGAAAGAATTAGATACTCAAATTACAAAAAAATATAAGTAAAGCAGTAATAAAGGAAATACTACAGTCTCATCCCTTATTATGACTAGGGAACCACACCAATGAAAAAAATTCATGTAGATACACCATTGTTATAAGCTTGTCTTGTTAGTTATTCAACTGTTACTGTAAAATATAAATGTAAAAGAAAAAAAATGACTGAAAAGAAAGCAAGTGACTAGGGGCCTTCTGGAAGCAGCAAACCCTTTTGATATTATTTCACTTATAAACAATCAATCCCCATGACACAGCTTACGAAGACACAGCTTACAAACAACTGGCCTTCTCAGTGGCATCAACATGAAAGATAAAAATACATGCTGTTCCACAAGTTACTGAGATCACCACAATAAAAACTCAAACAGACATCCAACTCAGCAGGTCAAGGCTCCAGTGGGCGGCACAAAGGCGCCATCCACCTTGTTTACCTCCACGATCTGGAAAGAACGACTCATCATGGCAATGAGCATGTTGACCATCACGGTGATGGCCATGATGAGGTAGGCCCCCAGCAGCGAATGGCCAATGATGTCCGTGAAGAGCTGGTCCCGACGGTTCGACAACTCCTTCAGGGGAATAACGCCGAAGAGGGACCAGAGGAGTGCGGTGTAGGACTTGTCGATCCTAGAGTGTAGTGGAGGGGGTGCCAGGGTCAGTGAGGCGCGACTGATACATGTGAGGCATGTGGTGGAGGAACACGAATCAATTTACTTTTTAAGGGCATGGGGAAAAGGGACCAGTTCAGGCTTCATAAGTGTCAAGGATTATGGAGGTAAATGAAATGGTGATGGATGAGTTTATATCACTTTTCAAGGAGGTTGATGGTGATGTTAGGTTAATGGATGTGATGTGTAGCAAATGTATGGGAGGGAGGGAGGGATGGTGCAATTTAATTCAGGAAATGAATCCTGAAGAATTTAATATATATCTAGAGAGGGAATCATTTAACACATTCAGTGGGGGAGTTTTTCATCTTGGATTTGTTCAACATGGAATTACAGGTCGTTCTAATGTGACCCTGAGCTAATGAACGGGACGGATATCTCACGCTCTTAAAAATTTCAAACTGGGAAGAATGATATTTAGAATTACACGTGTAGTCATACCATGAATCAGCTGTAAAGATAATGTTTTTCACGAAAGATACATTTGCTTGAAAACAGTTGTGTACAGAATTCTGGACATCCTGCTCCTTCAGAGGTGGGTATCTAAAAAGTACAAGGAAGCCTGCAGAGAAAATAAACAAAAGATTGTCCCAGTGTATATAAATACTGTACACTGTAAAGAAATAAGAACAGCATTCACAAGACAGTAAAGACCATGAACAGTTACAGGATGGAACTCCATCATCTTTTCAGAACTTACAATCTTGTACTATCAGGCCCACATTACTGTCTAAACATGATAGTTCAAGTCATTCTTGTGAAGAGTCCCACCTTGCAGTACTGGCCTATGTTGTTTAATAGCAAAAGAGACAGAAACTGTGGTGCAGAAGACTGGTATGTGGTTACAGGAGAGCTGGATCAGATAAAACCCTGAAATTGAAAACATTTCTCTAGAAATCCCAGGTCAGCTTGTTCTAATAATTATTTTTTCTATGTGTTTAGCTATTTGACCTGGATGCAATCACTTACATTGGTGTTTGTACACCTTCTAGCTCCACCTTTAGTCTGAAGCTTAGTTTTCAGTATATTCTATAAGTCTGTACCTGAAAAGTAAAGCATAGCTACATCAGATGACCTTTAAAAGCTAAAATGAGACTGACTGTTTGATAAATATCCACTTACTCCCCTTTCTACAGGTATGTTCATAAACCTATGAATTCTATTTGACTTTGCAGTCAAGGTAACACTCATCATGGGGAATAATCCAAAGAATTCAGAAGCTACATGAAACATCTGACATAGTAAATGGTAGGTGAGGGATTAGACCAATAGGAAAACTAAGCTGTATCAAGTCAAGGCAGTTTGCATCTTTGTCAATACTAAAGATAATTCTTGCTGCCTAAAAATGGTCTTTTTTTTTAACATGGTATGCATAAGAAAGGATATCTCCTGAATAACTTGATACCTCAGCCCTTCTTAGGATTTATACATCACATTCTTCATAATTTGCATGTATTTTCTTTTTCCTGGTCAACCATAAATTCCTGATGCATGTGGTTATCATACATCATAAGTCAGACTAAATTCTGGTCTTACAAAAAGATTGCTAAATATACATCTACATCTTAACACCAAGTTCTACTATGGAAACAAGAATTTAAGGGGGTCATACTTGATTTTAGTTTACAATCCAAGGAACGGTGGTTTTAACTATAATTTCCAATGAATTAAAGAGTGTTCCAAGGAGCTCACATATTGCTTGCAGCTCAGCAATGAAATATGTATGGAAAGAAATAGTTTGAGAAATATAAAACAATCTCTATCAAGTTTCATGGCCAAAAATGGAATTTACTTCAAGGTGTGGGTTACACAAGTTCCATGATGAGCCATGTTAAATTCCAAACAGCTAGGTTGTTTGGGATTATACCTTTAGATAAGGGCATAACCCAGGCAAAATTCAAACTAGATTTATGGACTTTATGCCAATGAATTCCTTCCTTGATACTGGGGACATCAATATAAGGCTCTATGGGCAAAGGTGGAATTTTCTTCAAGCTCTGTCATAATCTGTTCTGGGTTAAGCCTTTTTATAAGTGGTAAACATACAAGCCAGAGTTATGTGTCCTATATTATTAATTTTTTTTAGATACAGGGTAACAAACATGTAAAATCTAATGAGTATCTGATTTATATTTCTCAAGTTATGCATCACGAAATGTGACTCCCAATGACGAACAATGAACGAAAGTGACGATGGACAAAGAGATTTCTGTACGACTGTAACAAGAGAGGTTCAACAGGTAACCAAAGAATATTGGAAAACATGTTAATCCTCTTCAGAAGAAATGAGTATGCTAAGGAAAAACCTATGCATCCTAACATGACCTCAATTAACCCTGACTAATAAATCTGGAAAGCTTCATAATCTAATGAGTACCACATCGTAAGATACTGTGTAATAATCATTACATATGTAGTCAACATGTACATATTCGTAATACAAAGAACAATCTGATTATGCAAAGCATACTAAGGTAACAAAGCCCTACATTTACGGGTGCATTCTCATGTCAGTTGACCGAGTCTGTAAATGAGGAAAGTTAACAGTGGAAATGGGAATGGAGGGAATGCATTTTACTATAATCCACTGTATTAATGTGACTGATTTCCATTTTCTGGGCAGGTTATTACTATTCATTACATCTGATATTACCTAGATAATGACATTTGAAGAAAGGGTAGTTTCAGAAGTGTTCATCGTGTCTTGTGGAAGTCAGAATGTTGATTCTATTAAAAAGATCCTTGAGAAAAGTATTGCTGGAAAAACCTTGTATATTCTGACTAAAACCTGAAACAATATGATGTCTGAATGCATTACTTGTCCGATGATTGCTGACATTGAGATACTCTTTATAAACACAGAAGGAAAAATGTCCTTTATCATCTGACAGAAATTGACCCCTGGAAAGGCTGACAATAACTTCAAACAAAAGTTTATGCTTGACTGACAATGATCTCACCTAAGCTTAGTGCTGAAACTGACCTTGAATAATGCTGCCTCTTATCAAATGATGATCTAACTGAAACCAACCCATTTCAAGATGATTTCAGTTTGAATCCTAGTTGAAGCTGAGGTAGACATACTGTAGTTCACCTTAGAACCTGGTACCTGATTGCATATGTCATTTAGTTAAGATTTGAATCTTTCAAGAAAACCCTGAATGTAGTAAATTGCTGCAGGAGCTGACAGTAACATAAGTTTGCTCTTAAGAGTAATTTGACTCTAAGTGAAGTTGACCTCTGACTGAAGAAGACCTCTGTTTGAAGATGACCTGAATGAGGTTCACCCCAATGTAAGGATGAAGTTTGCTCTAAAATGTGATTCACTCTGTAGTGAAGCTGTCCTGTAAACTAATATTACTGCTGAATGACATTAACCCATAGCTGAAGATATCCCCTGGGTGAAGCTGTTCCCAAAATGAAAGCGAAAAATTACTAATTATACCCAACAAAGCAGTCTTCTGGCAGAGGATGTCTTTGGATAATCTCTATACATTTTAAATAAGTGCAAGGTGCACTAAGCTACAGCAGCAGTAAGCATGTGCAGTTTTTTCCTACGTGATTTTTGTGGGTACGACATAAGGGTGACCTTGAAGGAGGTCTCTGAGGGTAAACTTTAAAGATAATATTTAAGTCTCTCCATTGAAGCTGCTTGAAAGAAGAGATTTTATAGTGGCATTTGAGGGTAACATTTCAGGACTACATTTAGCAATGACATTTACACATGGTTTAATAAGGTTGTGCTGAATGTAATTTACTAGGGGGTTACCTTTGAGGATACATTTTTGGATGAAATTTACACAGAATTCTTGTGTAATTTTTAAGGATGAATACCAGAAGTGGTTTCAAAATGAAGTAATTATTAGTGACCTTTAAGGATAACCTAAAAGTTACCTTTAGGGATAACTTTCTTAGACTCACTGTTCAGGATTACTTTTAGGAATATTTTTTATAGTTATCTTTAAATACAACCTTTGAGGGACTGATTTATAAAGGAGACCTGTAAGTGGTAACCCTCTAAGAATAACCTTTAAGGATGACCTTCTACTTGTGACACTAAAGGGAAATCCCTCAAGTACAAAGCTTGAGGAAGTCAAAAGCATAACATTTTAAAGGTGGCCTCTGAGGGAACATATGGGTGACATCTAAGGGTGACCATTATGTGCAACCTCAGAGAGGATTATGTAAGGGTGGCACTAAAGATGTGTCACTCACGTCTTGAAGCCGCCCCTGTATTCGCCACCGTCACTGCACAAAGAATTTTCAGCATCAAGGGATCATAATGGATCAATAAATATAAGTAGATAAATTGGTCAAAGTAGACAGATGAATTACAGTTGATCAATACAATTAAAAAGCTAAAGTCTATCTTGGTGATTAAATCACACTAGACCAATGGGTTGAAGTGCATTAGGGGATGAAAAGATGGATAATTGCATCAAAAGGAATGGTAATGGAAGAAATAATGGTGCAAAAGATCACAGTAATTAAATGAGGCAGTTTGGACCATATGGTGTCAGGGAATAAAAAATTATCAAGATATAACTATGGATTAATAAATTTAAGTGCATGGAAAGGATCAATGTTTCAAAGCACATTAGTGGACCAGGTCAAAATGACCATATAGTGGATAAAAAAAAGATCAAATAATCAAAGTAGAAAGATTTGTGTAAATGGATCAAAAGTATAAAAGGGAATAACGATAAAGAAGCAAATAAAGAAATTACTGAAGATATAAACTGAATCTTTAGGTAAAAAGGATCATAGGGTCAAGGTAAATTATCTGGATCAAAGTGTATCAGTGGATAGATGGAGAAGGGGATTCATAAGAAAGAGGAATCAACAGGCCAAGAGGTTCAGCCAATCAATGACGCAACAGTTATTAAAGGCTATGACTGGGTAATGTGGGAATGAATGAGATTTTGAGAGTAACAACAGTGATTTAAATTACATCAGCAGACCAGGGTAGATCATTGTAAATTAATGTACCAAAGTGGACTATTGGGTCATGGCACATACTTTGTCAAAGTGAATCACTGGATCAAATCACATGAACGACTCAAAGCAGATGACTGATTTGATGATTCTGATTCTATAATCAACTCTATTCTCACCAAATGCATAAAAGCATAACCTACTAGTCTATAATGTGCAAATGTTCAAATCTTTGAGACAGACTTGTTACCCTATTTTCCAATAATGAAAGACTATTGTAACTTCAAACTGATCAGTATGTAAAAATTAATTATAGAATCAAACTGTATCACAAGAACAGGTTTGATTTAAAAAAATCCTGGATCGATGAATCACATGAAAAAATTTATGCAGGTGGTAGAAAATGTCTTCTAGGGTAAAATGTATTCAAGATCTCGAATCAAAACAAAAGAAAATACGGTACGGTGTTCCTGTAAGCACCTATACACATTGATTGCTGGTTTCTATCTGGTTTATAGTGTCCAGGTATCTGCCTGTCCATCCATCTGTTACTCCAACCATCTTTATTGGATATGCCTTTTGTAACATAAAGAGCAGGATAGCATCTACTGAATCTTCCCAAACACAGCAATAATAATCAACAAACAACTTTTCAACAGAATCTAACCTAATTAATCTCCTCACCAAAAACATATCCCAGAGTGAGATCACACTCTACACTCCATGATAATACTGTGTATGTTTCTTTACCTGCAAGCAAATTATACTGCTGACAAAAAGAAAGGTAAATTACTGGACAATGAGAATCTACATTTGCAAAATTGAGAGACGAGTATTCAAGAATGATCTTAGCTTACTCTATCAGCTCCTTTATAAAAACTTAAGTCTGTAAACAACCTCATAGACACCAAGGCTGGAAAAGCAGAGGCAAATATTTTCAGTAAACATACTCAAGCATAAATGAGGGTGTTTATATAAATAGGGAGTCAACAGAGGAGCACAAGTGGTAAGTGTAGTAGTAAGGGGAACAAGAGAGTGGTTTGGTTTATGTGAAGAGGCTAAAAAATATGGAGACGTCTAAAGAAGATATATAGAAGGCAAAGCATTCAAATTTCATTTGAAAGGTATATTAAAGAAAGGAATGAGTACACCAAAATATACAAGAAAGACAGGAATTTTGAAAATAAGTACTGTGGATGAGGCAACACAGATAATACGAATGAAGGACTCAGATGGATGGGTTACCGAGGCTAATAGGGACAAATAACGACACTTCACCACTAATAATACCAAGATTGGTAGGAGGATAGATGGCAGAAAGCAATGTGATTTCTAGGAAGGTCATAAATAAGGGTCCTCACGGTATTCCATCCTATGTACAAAAAAGAATGTACAAACCATGTGACATGTATAAACATTAGCTTGAAGATGAATTATTATCAGGGGTAAGAGGGAAAGCATTTCTGTTTACATGATAAAGTAGGAAAAAATACATTACAATACAAACTAAGATCACTAACAAGCTACTGTATAGATATTCCTAGAAAAAAATATTCAGGAAACAAATGGCTAAACACTTGGAACCATAAAATTAAAAAGTTGAAAAATAATATGGCTTCACAGTGCAAAGATGCATGTATCATGAATCTATACCTGAATGAGCAGTAACTTCGACAAAAGAGACAAGTTGGATAGGCTGTGTTTTTAGAATGCTAAAATGCATGACACTTTCACACAAGAAATTGGCTGGAAAAAACTAATTTCCAGGAATGCACTGGATGAGAGGGCTTCTCCAGTGGATCACGCAATGCCAAAGCATACTCTTCCCTGACCTACATATCCAAACACTCTTGGTGGCACAAGACACATGTCAAAGGTGCCTTTCAAAGTGGGTAAATGTATAAGCAATTTTTGGCAGGGTTCAGTCTGGAAACCATCGCTATTTCTGATATACATACAAACCCTCCTCCATGACTCAAACATCTACAAACACTCTTCCAAGACCCAATCCTCCACACGCATACTCTTCCAGTCTAAACTCAACACACTTTTCCACACAAAGTTATCTAAAACCCATGTCTCCACAAAACCTTTCCATGATCCCCAATCTCCACATGCACTTTTCATGACTGTAACATATCTATACATGCTTCTGTATCCCAGACCTCCACATACACTTCTCTATGATCTATGCCAACTCATTCCTTCTTCCATAACTAACACAGTCACTTTTGACCCACACCTCCATGCATTCTTGTGAGATCCACATCTCTGGAAAATGTACTTTACAACCCACGCCTACGCAGACACTCCTTTATGACCCACTAACCAGCAGACATTCCTTCAGAGATGAAGCCTCCAAAATGCATTTTCTGTGACTTAATCTCTATGCACACAATGTTCTATAATTTACATCTCTACACTCAACAACCTACATGAACTATGACTCTCAACTTCACCAACAATTCTGTAAGACCCAGCCTCTTACATACACAGTCCCTCACGAGCCAAACCTCCAGATACACTATCCTGGACCTCATACCTTCATACAAACCTCCTAAATAACACATCATTTCTATGCACATGCACATGTTTAATGATTATCATATTTCTCCTGGTGCCTAGACTACCATCTCTTGAATACAATATTTTGTAAAGAATACCCCAACCTCAGCTATGCACTTCTTCAAGATACACACATTGTGGGGTGGTGAGGAGTACATAGGACACATACAGAAACAGCTCCTACATGTAGAATAGGATACAGTGGGTTTACATCTGTGGTTCTACAAGTTAGGGGAAGAAATTATAACTGTGTAAGAATAGCAGAATTTGTAACGTATCAAATGGGGGAAAAGACTGCTGTCTCTGAGAGTCTGTATACAAGCAGAAACTAATGAGAGAGGCAGTTTATGCTGTCATAAAAAATTATCTTTAGTAAAACTGAAGTGATCATCTGAGATTAAGAGTAATAGGTTTCTAAAAATCTAAACACTATAGAGGAGTTCAACACTGTATATAATGAATTTGAACTGTATTGTGTTCACAGACAAATAAGCTGGTTATCTCCCGACACAACATGTTTTGCTTCAGAATATTCCTTAGTTACTGAATCATTTATAAGTCACAAGAACCTGGTTGTGAAAAACTTGATGGCTGTGAATAATCAGTGTGGACTGTTTTCTCTATATAAAGTGTAATAACATTTATACTATTATCTAAAGGAAAGAGAAGTAGGCAACTATCCTAATGTTTGATTAGGCTTTCACTAAGAAGTGATAGAACCGGGAATTTTGAGTGAAACTGATCTTAAGGCATTGCAAGACTTAGTTCTGGACTGAAGGATTCCATAATGAAGAAGAGAAAGGTTAGAGGAGAAATGGAAGAGAATGGCTGGAATCTGTCTGAACCTCTAAAAACTCCATTATGACAATGATATGGAAGTCAATAGTAAATACAGAGGATACGATAAAGCCGGGAAGAAGTCATGGAACAAGGAAATACATTCAATGAAACGATTGCTATAAAAGTCTTGTAGAACAGAAGCAATGCAGCAAAAGATCATAACAGAACATAATAAATAAACATGATAAAGAAAAACTTAAATCAAAAGTATAGAGGATTATAAGGAATTTCAAGTAGGGCAAGAGACAGATCAGGCAAAAATTTACCTGATCAAGGGTGAAAAAAAATTTGGGAAGGAAAGAGAGGGCAGGTTTAGAGGAACAGTTTAGTGAAGGAGGAGAACCTAGACAACTGGACCAAAAGTGGAACAGAGATTGATGGGGAACACTGAATCAGGACAGGGTGACTTACTGAATGACACTAGGGAAGACAATATACTCTTGTCAGTGAGAGAACAAATGGGAAAACCTATGGATTACTAGACTCAAGGTTCAAGAAGGCACAGGGTATCCAGGATAATTGCATGATGGTGAAAATGTGTCTTCTACATGAAACATGTCAAGGGGATGCACAAACCAAAACTATGGGGTTTAGCTGACAGGTGGGATGTACCAGAACAGAGAGAAGCAAAGCACCACGAGGATGACATACAGTGGTAGTTGATGTTTTTCGGGCAGGAAAGGACTATCCCAGTCAGAGAAGAGTTTGTGATGGAACAAGAAAAGATCAAGAAATTCTAAATGCTATGGACATGCTGGATGGAACAAGAGAAGATCAAGAAATTCTAAATGCTATGGACATGCTGAGTGTAAGTCTTGAAATTTAGGCATATTAGAAAATTGTTTGACTGTTAGACATAAAGGGATATTTTGTGAAGATATGTTCAATATGAAACAGTTTAGCCAGGAGGTACAAAAGCAAGCTGAAAACATGGCAACAAATGTGGAACTTCCTGGAATATCAGTCAGAGGTGACAGACCAATGGAGGAGTGAAAGACAAGTAAGGAGCACCATCAGGATAAGAAAAGGGGACTAGAAAAGCTGAGAGGGTACGTCAGCTCTACCACTGGCTCAGGGAGGCCAAGAATTCTAAAATGAGTCTCAAAGTGAGGGTAATATCTTTGAAAATGGGTAGTCTCACAGTTAATGGAAAACAACTGGAGTTCAGGAACTGCATCAGGAAACAACAAAAAAGAGCTGGAGTTCAGGAACTGTATCAGGGAAAAAAGATCATATATTGTTGTAGTGTGGTGTGGTAACCAAGGTGTGGTAACTAACTAAAGATACATCTGACCTGATCTCTCAAGAGTGGAGCAAGAGAATATGGAAGGAAAGGGAAAATAAAGGAGGAAGGAGACATGCCTTCTTAAAAAGGTACAACATTAGATTTCGGGAAATTATGATGGATGGCTCATTCAAATATCACACAATGGTAAGTGTAACTGTAAAACGACTTGCAATGGGGTGTTGACAAATCAGAAAAGGGAAAAGTTCAAGGAGAACCAACCAATAAAAACTATCAAATCTCTAAACCAATTTGGTGATGCCTTCGGAAAATAGTTCTTCAAAAGATGTAAAGACAACACAACCAGAGGCCATAAATAAGAAACTGAACTTGAGCTGTACATGAAATTACATAAGGTAGTGCTTTAACTGGCCCATGTCTTGATTATCTGGTTTCCTATTCGGAGTGGATAAGGTAAGGATAGAACAGTAAGACAAGAGGTGATGCTGTGAATACTGACAATATACATGTTTAAAAAATTGTATGAATGTACAGAAAGTTCAAGACATGGGGGCACAAAAGTGTGCTTCCACCTAATACTGCAGAAGTAGGTAATAAAACACCTCCACCTCCATGAATATTCATCCATGACCTATATCAAAATCAACATGCACACTCAACCATATCTATTCCAACAATATCATTTCCCCATGACATACCTGGGATGGGATAATCATGATCAGTAGTTGTGATCAATTGTAGCTAATTACACTCCATGTAATTGTGTGTAATCAACATTATTTTGTTATCTGTACTTGTAATGAAATCTGTTATTTGGTATAATTTCTTGATTTCTTTAATTACTTTTGAATCTAATATGAATTCAAAAACTTTAAAGGCAAAGTTAATATATTTTATTAAAAAAGTTATAATTTCTCAACTTAAGACATAAAAAAATAGGATGTGGGTATCTGTTTATGCAGGCTTAATTGTCAAGTGTTGAGAGTCAAAACAGAGTTTAAGGAAGTGTTCCTCCCAACTTTTGCTGCTCGAAGTATTACTGATGTAGTGTCTACCAGTGCCTTAAGATTTCATGTGTTAATTCATCAGTTACCCTAAGTCTTCATCATTTACTGTCTAACAATGGCTTTAAGTATTCATGAAATGTTATCTATCAATGGCCCCAAGTCTTCATGACGTGCTATCTACCAATGGCTTTAAGTGTTCACGATGTATTATCTATTAATGACTAAATTTTCATAATATGTTAACAAGGACACAGTTGCCCAAGTAGATAAGATTTACATTATGTATGAATAAAGTTTTAGAAAGGGTGAAGAGTAATTTTAAAGTAGTCCATTATGCTGTAAAGTAATTATGATTTTAACTAAAGATATTGTTACGAGTTTTATATCATAATCCTAATTTAAATAAGAAATTGTTATCAGTATGTTACAAAGTCATGTGATCATGCCAAACCTTACTGTATACATACTCATCTATGGTAAACAATACCACAACTTCATCATGCGCTTTCATTACACACAATCTTTTTCTTGCAGATTCCTCCATGACCAAGAATGTAATTTCCCTGTTGCTTAATTCATGAAAACACCTTAAGCTTCACAAACACTTCTCCTTGACCTCACTCCCAGCTACTCCAGTTACAGACCTTGCAGGTTTAGCCCCAGTTACCCAGAACTACAACTCACGTGTTGAAGGCATCAGAGCCAGAGTTGCAGGCAATATCACCTGCAGAGGTGTCACACGAGGCAGTTGGAGAGTCATAGTACCAGTAGAGCTGGTTCAGGCCGCAAGCAAAGCTCGTCAACACCAGGAAGAATATGAACAAAAATTTGGCAATGTCTGCAAGTGAGAATAAGAAAAAATGGCTCTCAGTAGTGATAAGGGTCATAGCGCTGAAGGGCTACCGTAATTAGTGTTGCCAGTATTCACTGTTCAAGATCTCTTAGCACATGATCCAACATAAAAGATGTTCCTATGCATTGCTCCTGAAATGCCTTACTATATATAACAAAACCAAAAGTTAATAACATTATGGATCCATAGAAAATATGATGATTAATTATGATTATCTAAGGAAAATACACTGGTATTACAGTGAAATTTATTAAAAAAAGGGGGTGGCTGTGTTGTTGATTGGTTGGTAAGGATATTCAATGTATGTATGGACCATGGTGAAGTAAATGAGGATTGGCAGAATGCATGCATAGTGCCACTGTATAAAGGCAAAGGGGATAAAGATGAGTGTTAAAACTACAGAGGCATAAGTTTGTTGAGTATTCCTGGGAAATTATATGGTAGGGTATTGATTAAGAGGGTGAAGGCATGTACAGAGCATCAGATTGGGGAAGAGCAGTGTGCTTTCAGAAGTGGTAGAGGATGTGTGTAACAGGTGTTTACTTTGAAGAATGTGTGTGAGAAATACTTAGTAAAACAGATGGATTTGTATGTAGCATTTACTGGATCTGGAGAAGGCATATGATAGGGCTGATAGAAATCCTTTGTGGAAAGTCTTAGAGTATATGGTGTGGAAGGTAAATTGCTAGAAGCAGTGAGAAGTTTTTACCAAGGATGTAAGGCATGTGTACAAGTAGAAAGAGTGGAGAGTGACTGATATCCAATGAATGCTGGTCTGTGGCACAGGTGTGTGATGTCCCCATAGCTATTCAATTTGTTTATGGACAGGGTGGTTAGAGAGGTAAAAAATGCGAGTGAATAAGAGCAAGTAGGGTTGAGGGACAAGTTAATTGGGATGTAAGTTTGAACATTATCTCGGAAAGCAAGAATGGGTATGTTTGAAGGAATAGTAGTTCCAACAATGTTGTATGGTTGCGAGGCGTGGGCTATGGATGGAGTTGTGCGCAGGAGGGTGGATATGCTGGAAATGAGATGTTTGAGGACAATGTGTGGTGTGAGGTGGTTTGATTGAGTAAGTAATGTAAGGGTATGAGAGATGTGTGGAAATAAAAAGAGCGTGGTTGAGAGAGCAGAAGAGGATCTTTTGAAATGGTTTGGGCACATGGAGAGAATGAGTGAGGAAAGATTGACCAAGAGGATATATGTGTCGCTGGTGGAGGGAACGAGGAGAAGTGGGAGACCAAATTGGAGGTGGAAAGATGGAGTGAAAAAGATTTTGTGTGATCGGGGCCTGAACATGCAGGAGGGTGAAAGGAGGGCAAGGAATAGAGTGAATTGGATCGATGTGGTATACTGGGGTTGACGTGCTGTCAGTGGATTGAATCAGGGCATGTGAAGCGTCTGGGGTAAACCATGGAAAGTTGTGTGGGGCCTGGATGTGGAAAGGGAGCTGTGGTTTCAGGCATTATTGCATGACAGCTAGAGACTGAGTGTGAACGAATGTGGCCTTTGTTGTCTTTTCCTAGTGCTACCTCGCACGCATGAGGGGGGAGGGGGATGGTATTCCATGTGTGGCGAGGTGGCGATGGGAATGAATAAAGGCAGACAGTGTGAATTGTGTGCATGGGTATATATGTATGTGTCTGTGTGTGTTTATATATGTGTACATTGAGATGTATAGGTATGTATATTTGCGTGTGTGGATGTGTATGTATATACATTGTGTATGGGGGTGGGTTGGGCCATTTCTTTCGTCTGTTTCCTTGCGCTACCTCGCAAACGCGGGAGACAGCGACAGAGCAAAATAAATATAAAAATAAATAAAAGTTTGAATGGAGAAAAATTGGTGGAAGTGAGGTGTTTTAGATGTCTACGAGTAGACCTAGCAGCAGATGGAACCATGGAAGTGGAAGTGAGTCACAGGGTGGGATAGGGGTTGAAGGTTCTAGGAGTGATGAAGACTGTGTGGAAGTAGAGAACATTATCTTGCCGGGCAAAAATTGGGTATGTTTGAAGAATTAGTAGTTCCAACAATGTTATATGGTTGCGGGGCATGGGCTATAGATAGGATTGTACAGAGAAGAGTGGATGTGTTGGAAACGAAATGTTTGAGAACACTATGCGGCATGAGGTGGGTTGTTCGAGTAAGTAATGAAAGGGTAAGAGAGAGGTGTGGAATTAAAAAGAGTGTGGTTGAGGGAGCAAAAGATGGTGATTTTAAATGGTTTAGACATATGGAGAGAATGAGTGAGGAAAGATTGACAAAGAGGATATATGTTTCAGAGGTGGAGGGAACAAGGAGAGGCTGGATACCAAACTGGAGGTGGAAGGACGGAGTGAAAAAGATTTTGAGTGATCGGGGCCTGAACATACAGGAAGGTGAAAGGCGTGCGAGGAATAGAGTGAATTGGAACGACGTGGTATACTGGGATCGACGTGCTGTCAATGGACTGAATCAGGGCATGTGAAGCATCTGGGGTAAACCATGGAAAGGTCTGTGGGGCTTGGATGTGGAGAGCGAGCTGTGGTTTCGGTGCAGTACACATAACAACTGGTAGTGGGGGGGGGGGGTTGTAGTAGTAGTAGCAGTAGTAGCGATGCTATTTCCTGTGGGGCAGTGTAGCGCCAGGAATGGATGACTTCCTACAAATGAGAAATTACTTAAGAAGCAACAAGATTTTAGGGAAAGGTCATGTGTGACAAACCTCTTAGATTTCTATGAAAAAGTGAGTCATCTTAAACAGGTAGGAAGAATGGGGAGACTGTATTATGACTGGCAGAAAGCATCTGACAGTACTGCATTGAAGGCTGATTAAGAGGCTGTATCACCAGCCAGGAATAACAGGGAGGCTCCTCTGATGGACAGAAGATTCTTAGAGGGAAGGAAACAAAGGACATATGTCAGACGAACTTTCTCCATTTGGATGGAGGTCACCAGTGGAGTGCCCCAGGGTTCTGATTTGAGGCATTTAGTCTTCTTGATATATGTGAATGACTTCTCTGAAGGTATGGATTCCTACCTTCATCCTTATTCAGTTTGCAGATGATACAAAGGTCATAAGGTCAGTGAAAAGTGAGAAGGATTACATGAACTTAGATGGGAGGCTGAACAGACTCCAACATTGGTCCAATACGTAGATGAAATTTAACCAAATCAAATGTCAAGTAATTAGGATGGAACAGAGTGAAAGAAGGCCTCAATATGATACTTATTTTGCATGATGTAAGCTTCAGGGTTTTGTGTTTTATATGGACTTGGGAGTCAACATCGTCCTTCAACCAGAGTCCCACATTTGGAGATTAGTTATGGAGATGAACTGTTTGCTGACAACATTAGAAAAGCTTTTCAAGTATATGGATAAGGAAATACTTAACAAGCTGTTCATATTCAACATAAGGCCAAAACAAGATTGCTTTCCAAGTTTAGTCACTACATCCAAGGAAGCACAGAGAGCTAAATTAGAAGGTCCAGATGAGGGCAACAAAGATGGTACAAAATTGAGAGCTGATTTACAAGGAAAGGCAATAATCCTCAAATTTGCCCACCTTGGATGAGAGAAGAGTGAGAGGTTACCAGATTACAACCTTTGAATTTTTAAACCAGACTGACGACAGTGTACAGTCCTTCGATAAATGTAGAGATAAGACAACCGGAGGATGTAACATGAAATTAAGCGAGAAACATGTAAAATAAAAATAAATTTAAAGATGTTAATTTTATGTAGAAGATTGGTGGATGACTGGAATAAAGTGATCGTAAAAAAGTTTAATACAAACAGCATAAGTTAGAAGGTCCAGATGAGGGCAACCATAAAAGATGGTACCAGAATTAAGAGATCTGATTACAAGAAAAGGCAAGAATCTTTAAATCTGCCCACCTTGTAAGAATGAAAAATGAGGGGAGACCAGATTAAAACCTTCAAATTTTTAACTGATGACACGGACAGTGAACAGTCCTTCAAGAGATGCAGAGGTAGGGCAACCAGAGGATGTAACATGAATTTAAGCAAGAAATGTAATTTTTTTCCAAAGAAGTGTTTTTTAAGTAGAAGATTGGTGGATGACTGGAATAAAGTGGTTGTAGAAAAGTTTAAATAAAGAAGGAATACAGAAATTTAAGGAGTATGAGAAAAGAGAATGTTCAACAGATGGAGTTCCATAGGTGTAAAGCTCCCTGTAAAGTACAAACGGGCAATTACACCCACACAAACACTATAAGAATGGGCTTACAGTAAAAACTTGGATAGGACTTCAGATAACGATTGCCTGCATTGTTGGGCAATTTTCTGCAAACTTGGCCAGAGTGACATGCCTTTACTTAGAATCTAGTTAAATTAGTCAGGTGGTCTGTGATAGTAAGATGCTGTAATTGCTAGGAATGGAAAGTTATCAAATGGTGATTTGGGTAAGAATTACAGAGCTGCTGTAGGACTGTGTGAGATGAGATCACATGTAGCAGATCTTTTATGAGGTGCTAAAAATATATTTCAATTGGTTTTGTGATATGATAAATGTACTTTAGGTACCTTATTGGGGTCGAATCTCTCAGCTTTCTTCTTTCACACACTTTACCAAACTCAGTCACCAGCTTCTGCAGTTTCTCACATGAATCAGCCACCAAGCGCTGTATCATCAGTGAACAACAACTGACTTGCTTCCCCAAGCTCTCTCATCCACACTCTTTTTATTACCACACATCTCCCTTACCCTTTTATTACTTATTCGATCAAACCACCTTACACCACATATTGTCCTCAAACATCTCATTTCCAGCACATCCACCCTCCTTCGCACAACTCTATCTATAGCCCACACCTCGCAACCATATAACATTGTTGGAACCACTATTCCTTCAAACATACCCATTTTTGCTTTCCAAGATAACGTTCTCGATTCCACACATTCTTCAACGCTCCTAGAACTTTTGCCCCCTCCCCCACCCTATGATTCACTTCTGCTTCCATGGTTCCATCCGCTGCCAAATGCACTCCCAGATATCTAAAAACACTTTACTTCCTCCAGTTTTTCTCCAATCAAACTTACCTCCCAATTGATTTGTCCCTCAACCCTACTGTACCTAATAATCTTGCTCTTATTCACATTTACTCTCAGCTTTCTTCTTTCACACACTTTACCAAACTCAGTCACCAGCTTCTGCAGTTTCTCACATGAATCAGCCACCAAGCGCTGTATCATCAGTGAACAACAACTGACTTGCTTCCCCAAGCTCTCTCATCCACACTCTTTTTATTACCACACATCTCCCTTACCCTTTTATTACTTATTCGATCAAACCACCTTACACCACATATTGTCCTCAAACATCTCATTTCCAGCACATCCACCCTCCTTCGCACAACTCTATCTATAGCCCACACCTCGCAACCATATAACATTGTTGGAACCACTATTCCTTCAAACATACCCATTTTTGCTTTCCAAGATAACGTTCTCGATTCCACACATTCTTCAACGCTCCTAGAACTTTTGCCCCCTCCCCCACCCTATGATTCACTTCTGCTTCCATGGTTCCATCCGCTGCCAAATGCACTCCCAGATATCTAAAAACACTTTACTTCCTCCAGTTTTTCTCCACTCAAACTTACCTCCCAATTGACTTGTCCCTCAACCCTACTGTACCTAATAATCTTGCTCTTATTCACATTTACTCTCAGCTTTCTTCTTTCACACACTTTACCAAACTCAGTCACCAGCTTCTGCAGTTTCTCACATGAATCAGCCACCAAGCGCTGTATCATCAGTGAACAACAACTGACTTGCTTCCCCAAGCTCTCTCATCCACAACAGACTGCATACTTGCCCCTCTTTCCAAAACTCTTGCATTCACCTCCCTAACAACCCCATCCATAAACAAATTAAACAACCATGGACACATCACGCACCCCTGCCGCAAACCAACATTCACTGAGAACCAATCACTTTCCTCTCTTCCTACACTTACACATGCCTTACATCCTCGATAAAAACTTTTCACTCCATCTTTCCATCTCTAATTTGGTCTCCCACTTCTCGTTCCCATATTCACCTCTGACACATACATCCTCTTTGTCAATCTTTCCTCACTCATTCTCTCCATGTGACTAAACCATTTCAAAACACCTCCTCAGCTCTCTCATCCACAACAGACTGCATACTTGCCCCTCTTTCCAAAACTCTTGCATTCACCTCCCTAACAACCCCATCCATAAACAAATTAAACAACCATGGACACATCACGCACCCCTGCCGCAAACCAACATTCACTGAGAACCAATCACTTTCCTCTCTTCCTACACTTACACATGCCTTACATCCTCGATAAAAACTTTTCACTCCATCTTTCCATCTCTAATTTGGTCTCCCACTTCTCGTTCCCGTTCACCTCTGACACATACATCCTCTTTGTCAATCTTTCCTCACTCATTCTCTCCATGTGACTAAACCATTTCAAAACACCTCCTCAGCTCTCTCATCCACAACAGACTGCATACTTGCCCCTCTTTCCAAAACTCTTGCATTCACCTCCCTAACAACCCCATCCATAAACAAATTAAACAACCATGGACACATCACGCACCCCTGCCGCAAACCAACATTCACTGAGAACCAATCACTTTCCTCTCTTCCTACACTTACACATGCCTTACATCCTCGATAAAAACTTTTCACTGCTTCTAACAACTTACCTCCCACACCAAATATTCTTAATACCTTCCACAGAGCATCTCTATCAACTCTATCATATGCCTTCTCCAGATCCATAAATACTACCACTTCTGAAACCACACTGCTCTTCCCCAATCTGATGCTCTGTACATGCCTTCACCCTATCAATTAATACCCTCCCATATAATTTCCCAGGAATACTCAACAAACTTATACCTCTGTAATTTGAGCACTCACCTTCATCCCCTTTGCCTTTGAACAATGGCACTAAGCAAGCATTCCGCCAATCCTCAGGCACTTCACCATGAGACTTACATACATTAAATAGCCTTACCAATCAGTCAACAATACAGTCACCCCCTTTTTTAGTACATTCCACTGCAATACCATCCAAACCCGCTATATTTATTCATTTATTTATTATACTTTGTTGCTGTCTCCCGCGTTAGTGAGGTAGCACAAGGAAACAGATGAAAGAAATGGCCCAACCCACCCACATACATATGTATATACATACACGTCCACACACAGAACATATACATATCTATACATCTCAACGTATACATATACACACACAGACATACATATATACACATGTGCACAATTCATACTATCTGCCCTTATTCATTCCCATCGCCACCCCGCCACACATGAAATTCATTTATTTATTATACTTTGTTGCTGTCTCCCGCGTTAGTGAGGTAGCACAAGGAAACAGATGAAAGAAATGGCCCAACCCACCCACATACATATGTATATACATACACGTCCACACACAGAACATATACATATCTATACATCTCAACGTATACATATACACACACAGACATACATATATACACATGTGCACAATTCATACTATCTGCCCTTATTCATTCCCATCGCCACCCCGCCACACATGAAATGGAACCCCCCCCCCCCCCCCCCCCCCCCCCCCCCGCGTGTGCACGAGGTAGCGCTAGGGAAAGACAACAAAGGCCATATTCGTTCACACTCAGTCTCTAGCTGTCATGTATAATGCACCAAAACCACAGCTCCCTTTCCACATCCAGGCCCCACAAAACTTTCCATGGTTTACCCCAGACGCTTCACATGCCCTGGTTCAATCCATTGACAGCACATCGACCCCGGTATACCACATCGTTCCAATTCACTCTATTCCTTGCATGCCTTTCACCCTCCTGCATGTTTAGGCCTCTCTTCCTACACGTACACATGCCTTATATCCTTGATAAAAAACTTTTCACTGCTTCTAACAACTTGCCTCCTACACCATATATTCTTAATACCTTCCACAGAGCATCTCTATCAACTCTATCATATGCCTTCTCCAGATCCATAAATGTTACATACAAATCCATTTGCTTTTCTAAGTATTTCTCACATACATTCTTCAAAGCAAACACCTGATCCACACATCCTCTACCACTTCTGAAACCACACTGCTCTTCCCCAATCTGATGCTCTGTACATGCCTTCACCCTATCAATCAATACCCTCCCATATAATTTCCCAGGAATACTCAACAAACTTATACCTCTGTAATTTGAGCACTCACCTTCATCCCCTTTGCCTTTGAACAATGGCACTAAGCAAGCATTCCGCCAATCCTCAGGCACTTCACCATGAGACTTACATACATTAAATAGCCTTACCAATCAGTCAACAATACAGTCACCCCCTTTTTTAGTACATTCCACTGCAATACCATCCAAACCCGCTATATTTATTTATTTATTTATTATACTCTGTCGCTGTCTCCCGCATTAGCGAGGTAACACAAAGAAACAGACGAAAGAATAGCCCAACTCACCCACATACACATGTATATACATACATGTCCACACACAGCACATATACATATCTATACATCTCAACGTATACATATATATATGCACACGGACATATATACACATGTACATAATTCATAGTCTGCCCTAATTCATTCCTGTCGCCATCCCGCCACACATGAAATGGAAACCCCCTCCCCCCACATGTGCGCGAGGTAGTGCTAGGAAAAGACAACAAAGGCCACATTCGTTCACACTCAGTCTCTAGCTGTCATGTATAATGCACCAAAACCACAGCTCCCTTTCCACATCCAGGCCCCACAAAACTTTCCATGGTTTACCCCAGACGCTTCACATGCCCTGGTTCAATTCATTGACAGCACGGCGACCCTGGTGTACCACATCCTTCCAATTCACTCTATTCCTTGCACGCCTTTCACCCTCCTGCATGTTTAGGCCCCGACCACTTAAAATCTTTTTCACTCCATCTTTCCATCTCTAATTTGGTCTCCCACTTCTCGTTCCCTTCACCTCTGACACATACATCCTCTTTGTCAATCTTTCCTCACTCATTCTCTCCATGTGACTAAACCATTTCAAAACACCCTCCTCAGCTCTCTCATCCACACTCTTTTTATTACCACACATCTCCCTTACCCTTTTATTACTTATTCGATCAAACCACCTTACACCACATATTGTCCTCAAACATCTCATTTCCAGCACATCCACCCTCCTCCGCACAACTCTATCTATAGCCCACACCTCGCAACCATATAACATTGTTGGAACCACTATTCCTTCAAACATACCCATTTTTGCTTTCCAAGATAACGTTCTCGACTTCCACACATTCTTCAACGCTCCTAGAACTTTTGCCCCCTCCCCCACCCTATGATTCACTTCTGCTTCCATGGTTCCATCCGCTGCCAAATCCACTCCCAGATATCTAAAACACTTTACTTCCTCCAGTTTTTCTCCACTCAAACTTACCTCCCAATTGACTTGTCCCTCAACCCTACTGTACCTAATAATCTTGCTCTTATTCACATTTACTCTCAGCTTTCTTCTTTCACACACTTTACCAAACTCAGTCACCAGCTTCTGCAGTTTCTCACATGAATCAGCCACCAGCGCTGTATCATCAGTGAACAACAACTGACTTGCTTCCCAAGCTCTCTCATCCACAACAGACTGCATACTTGCCCCTCTTTCCAAAACTCTTGCATTCACCTCCCTAACAACCCCATCCATAAACAAATTAAACAACCATGGACACATCATGCACCCCTGCCGCAAACCAACATTCACTGAGAACCAATCACTTTCCTCTCTTCCTACACTTACACATGCCTTACATCCTCGATAAAAACTTTTCACTGCTTCTAACAACTTACCTCCCACACCAAATATTCTTAATACCTTCCACAGAGCATCTCTATCAACTCTATCATATGCCTTCTCCAGATCCATAAATACTACCACTTCTGAAACCACACTGCTCTTCCCTAATCTGATGCTCTGTACATGCCTTCACCCTATCAATCAATACCCTCCCATATAATTTCCCAGGAATACTCAACAAACTTATACCTCTGTAATTTGAGCACTCACCTTCATCCCCTTTGCCTTTGTACAATGGCACTATGCAAGCATTCCGCCAATCCTTAGGCACTTCACCATGAGACTTACATACATCAAATAGCCTTACCAACCAGTATTTCTCACATACATTTTTCAAAGCAAACATCCTCTACCACCTCTGAAACCAAACTGCTCTTCCCCAATCTGATGCTCTGTACATGCCTTCACCCTCTCAATGAATACCCCCCCATATAATTTCCCAGGAATACTCAACAAACTTATACCTCTGTAATTTGAGCACTCACTCTTATCCCCTTTGCCTTTGTACAATGGCACTATGCAAGCACTCCGCCAGTCATCAGGCACCTCACCATGAGTCATACATACATTAAATAACCTTACTAATCAGTCAACAATAGTCACCCCCTTTTTTAGTACATTCCACTGCAATACCATCCAAACCCGCTATATTTATTTATTTATTTATTATACTCTGTCGCTGTCTCCCGCATTAGCGAGGTAACACAAAGAAACAGACGAAAGAATAGCCCAACTCACCCACATACACATGTATATACATACATGTCCACACACAGCACATATACATATCTATACATCTCAACGTATACATATATATATGCACACAGACATATATACACATGTACATAATTCATAGTCTGCCCTAATTCATTCCTGTCGCCATCCCGCCACACATGAAATGGAAACCCCCTCCCCCCACATGTGCACGAGGTAGTGCTAGGAAAAGACAACAAAGGCCACATTCGTTTACACTCAGTCTCTAGCTGTCATGTATAATGCACCAAAACCACAGCTCCCTTTCCACATCCAGGCCCCACAAAACTTTCCATGGTTTACCCCAGACGCTTCACATGCCCTGGTTCAATTCATTGACAGCACGGCGACCCTGGTGTACCACATCCTTCCAATTCACTCTATTCCTTGCACGCCTTTCACCCTCCTGCATGTTTAGGCCCCGACCACTTAAAATCTTTTTCACTCCATCTTTCCATCTCTAATTTGGTCTCCCACTTCTCGTTCCCTTCACCTCTGACACATACATCCTCTTTGTCAATCTTTCCTCACTCATTCTCTCCATGTGACTAAACCATTTCAAAACACCCTCCTCAGCTCTCTCATCCACACTCTTTTTATTACCACACATCTCCCTTACCCTTTACTTACTTATTCGATCAAACCACCTTACACCACATATTGTCCTCAAACATCTCATTTCCAGCACATCCACCCTCCTGCGCACAACTCTATCTATAGCCCACACCTCGCAACCATATAACATTGTTGGAACCACTATTCCTTCAAACATACCCATTTTTGCTTTCCAAGATAACGTTCTCGACTTCCACACATTCTTCAACGCTCCCAAAATTTTGCCCCCTCCCCCACCCTATGATCCACTTCCGCTTCCATGGTTCCATCCGCTGCCAGATCCACTCCCAGATATCTAAAACACTTCACTTCCTCCAGTTTTTCTCCATTCAAACTCACCTCCCAATTGACTTGACCCTCAACCCTACTGTACCTAATAACCTTGCTCTTATTCACATTTACTCTCAGCTTTCTTCTTTCACACACTTTACCAAACTCAGTCACCAGCTTTTGCAGTTTCTCACCTGAATCAGCCACCAGCGCTGTATCATCGGCGAACAACAACTGACTCACTTCCCAAGCTCTCTCATCCCCAACAGACTTCATACTTGCCCCTCTTTCCAAAACTCTTGCATTACCTCCCTAACAACCCCATCCATAAACAAATTAAACAACCATGGAGACATCACACACCCCTGCCGCAAACCTACATTCACTGAGAACCAATCACTTTCCTCTCTTCCTACACGTACACATGCCTTACATCCTCGATAAAAACTTTTCACTGCTTCTAACAACTTGCCTCCCACACCATATATTCTTAATACCTTCCACAGAGCATCTCTATCAACTCTATCATATGCCTTCTCCAGATCCATAAATGCTACATACAAATCCATTTGCTTTTCTAAGTATTTCTCACATACATTCTTCAAAGCAAACACCTGATCCACACATCCTCTACCACTTCTGAAACCACACTGCTCTTCCCCAATCTGATGCTCTGTACATGCCTTCACCCTCTCAATCAATACCCTCCCATATAATTTACCAGGAATACTCAACAAACTTATACCTCTGTAATTTGAGCACTCACTCTTATCCCCTTTGCCTTTGTACAATGGCACTATGCACGCATTCCGCCAATCCTCAGGCACCTCACCATGAGTCATACATACATTAAATAACCTTACCAACCAGTCAACAATACAGTCACCCCCTTTTTTAATAAATTCCACTGCAATACCATCCAAACCTGCTGCCTTGCCGGCTTTCATCTTCCGCAAAGCTTTTACTACCTCTTCTCTGTTTACCAAATCATTTTCCCTAACCCTCTCACTTTGCACACCACCTCGACCCAAACACCCTATATCTGCCACTCTGTCATCAGACACATTCAACAAACCTTCAAAATACTCATTCCATCTCCTTCTCACATCACCACTACTTGTTATCACCTCCCCATTTACGCCCTTCACTGAAGTTCCCATTTGCTCCCTTGTCTTACGCACCCTATTTACCTCCTTCCAGAACATCTTTTTATTCTCCCTAAAATTTACTGATAGTCTCTCACCCCAACTCTCATTTGCCCTTTTTTTCACCTCTTGCACCTTTCTCTTGACCTCCTGTCTCTTTCTTTTATACTTCTCCCACTCAATTGCATTTTTTCCCTGCAAAAATCGTCCAAATGCCTCTCTCTTCTCTTTCACTAATACTCTTACTTCTTCATCCCACCACTCACTACCCTTTCTAAACAGCCCACCTCCCACTCTTCTCATGCCACAAGCATCTTTTGCGCAATCCATCACTGATTCCCTAAATACATCCCATTCCTCCCCCACTCCCCTTACTTCCATTGTTCTCACCTTTTTCCATTCTGTACACAGTCTCTCCAGATACTTCTTCACACAGGTCTCCTTCCCAAGCTCACTTACTCTCACCACCTTCTTCACCCCAACATTCACTCTTCTTTTCTGAAAACCCATACTAATCTTCACCTTAGCCTCCACAAGATATATATATATATATATATATATATATATATATATACACATGTATATATTCATACTTGCTTGCCTTCATCCATTCCTATTGCTTCCCCCGGCTTCAGTTCGGTAGTGCCAGAAAAACGGACAAAAAAGGCCACATTCATTCACACTCAGTCTCTAGCTGTCATGTGTAATGCACTGAAACCACAGCTCCCTATCCACATCTAAGCCCCACAGACCTTTCCATGGTTTACCCCAGACCCATGATGCCCTGAAGCTAAACTTGAGTCAAGTATCTTAACTACAGCCACTGTGATGTGCTTGTATTTCACCCGAGTCCATACTTAAAACTTGTATTTCTTTTACAACAAATAACTATAATGTCACATCATAGACCATCCTCTACATGTGCATCATATCTGGTATTCCATTTAATGTTTCTCCTATACTGCCTTTAACACCAATGTCACATCTAGGGCCACAGGTCTACTTCTGTACCTCACCTAGTACTGTCACTCGTCTAGGGCCATCGTCCACATGTATCACACCTACAGTTACCCTTCAGTCCTATATTACCTAAGGCTAATTTCCACCCCTGTGTCACATATGGGGCTACCCTTAACATTGTGTTTCAGATGAAGCTACTGCACTAACCCTACCAACCATCACCTCATGCTACAAGGTATCTTCATCCCTGAGCTACAGCATGGTGCCACACTTATTGAGCCCATGCAGTCTCTTACAGACCAGTACAAGAACAAATCCCATACAAACCACTGTTACCAGTTATTGTTACAATGAAGTATAATAGCCTACTATTTTGTACCTGTGTACAGATTCATTATGTGTATATTTTCCACATTTTCAGCCTCTGACTGCATTTAATTCAGTAAACATTAATTTTTGTTATCAAACTTCAAGAGCCAAACTCCACACTCATGCTGAGCACATACTTGCCACATCATAGACCCTTGTCTCTCCTAAGGTAATTTGCATTACCTGTCTCAAATTGGGACCATTTCCATAGCTGGATGACACCTTCTACACCTGTCTTAACTGGCGGTACTCTCAACACCTGTGTCATGGACCAGGTTATAAGTAACACCTGTAATATTTGAGAGCACTCTTTTAATGAAGAACAACAGACCATCTGTGACAGAGAGAGGTCCACAAGTAAAACATGCACCTTACCTAGGCCCGTACTTGTTGGTGGTGATTTGGACAAAGGCAACAGCCCGCAAGCTGAAGGTGCAGAGGTACAGGGAGAGCATGATGAAGTCCAGCCAGTTCCACCACTGGCGTATGTATGCTGTCAGACCCTCCTCCCAAAGTTGCTTGCACTCTGCCCACACCTGCCACAGATAACATGGAATGAAAGCATGACTCAGATGACCATGGAGTAGCACTGGGTTGAATGAACTCTAAGAAATTTCATCGGCACATCGAGTTCAGGCTATGGGGTGAATTGAGATGATGGATGTTGTAATTAATGTATAGTGGGGTAAAGCATTCAATAAACAGTGTGCAATGGTTGGAGTTCAGAATATAGAGCACAGAAGGTGAAGAGCTATGTATACAGGGTACAATGGGTGGAGTTCAATATATATGGTGTGCTGGTTGGAGTTAAGTATTTAGGGTGCACTGGGTGAAGAGCTCAGTATACAGGGCATACTGGGTGAAGAGCTCAGTATACAGGGTGTACCATGTGAAGAGCTCAGTATATAGGGTGCACTGGGAGAAGAGCTTAGTATAAAGGGTGAAATGGGTGAATAATTCATTATATAGGGTGTACTGGGTTGAAGTTTAGTTATGACTGGGTTAACACACTAAAAGTGATGTCATCCTAATGACACAATATTTGGGATAAAACTGGAGGTCATACAAAAAACAAATCAAGAGGTAAGTACTGGGAAAAGGTCAAGTATGGGGTTATTAGGGGTAACTCATGAATTGGGTCCCAAGTGAAAGGTCAAACCTAAAGACACAGGAGAGGTTGAACTGCATTTACTGGACACAGGCCAAGCATGGGATTATCAAGGATAAGTCAATCATGGGACCAGTGGGAAAGGTTAAGCATGGAGTATCTGTGATAGGTCAAGCATGAGGTCGTGTGGGAAAGCCAATCATGGGGTGCATCTCATGCATGGGGAAACTAGGATAAGTAAAGCAAAGGATCATCATAAGTTAAGCATGGGATCACTAGGAAGTGGTCAAACCTTGAGCCACTAGAATAGATCAAGCACGTTATCACCAGGGAGTACATGGTAGGAGCAAATAACAGGAGACCTGAAGGTCTATGATGACATTATCTGCTTATCATCAGTTAAAAGGTAGAAAAGAAACAAGACAGTAAAACAGAAATCACCTTACCACCCATCTCTCCCTCTAGCATAACTGCCAGCCAGAAATAAGATGCATATTGCAGTATGGAGATTATACACTATTATGGAAAATTGTTAAGTGTGAAGGGAAGAGTTCCCTATCTGTTTTGCAAACTGCTGTACTGGGTAGTGGACTCTGAAAAAGGAAGTTTTAAATCTTCCTGAAGGTTGCAAACTGCTGTACTGGGTAGTGGACTCTGAAAAAGAAAGTTTTAAATCTTCCTGAAGGTTTATTTACTAAATAACAGATAGTACTGAAATATTTCTCTAGCCTTATTTTGAAATTACTGGCAGCCTATGCATTTACTACATCTGGATAAGTTTATCCCAGTGCTCCACCATTCTGCAGCTGAAAAAACACTTTTGACCAAGTTGCTATTATGTTTACTTCCTTTTTGTTTCATACCATTATTTTTTATCCATCACTGTTTATGTGTGATACACACGTGTTAACGTACATTGCTCCAATGTCAGGTGTATGCTGTACTCCACGAGTACATGTGTAGGCATATGTAATGAGATGTGCAGTGTTTTTGGGAGTGCTTTTCTAACAGAAAAATGTGGTGAAAAGAGAAGAGGTGGTGAAAGCCTTGCAGTGGGAGTGGATGATACTGCAGTTGAATTTATAAAGAAAGGGGATGACTGTGTTGATGATTGGTTGATAAGGATATTCAATGTATGTATAGATCATGGTGAAGTGCCTCAGGATTGGCAGAATGCATGTACAGTGCCGCTGTATAAAAGCAGAGGGGGATAAAGGTGAGTGTTCAAAACTACCAGGGTATAAGTTTGAGTCTATACAGTAAGTTGCAAAGGAGGATGCAGGTATGGGGCATCAGATTGGGGAGGATCAATGTGGTTTGAGAAGAGATAAAGGATGTGTGGATCAGGTATTTGCTTTGAAGAAAGTGTGTGAAAAATACTTGGAAAAAGAGATGGATCTGTATATGTCATTTATGGATCTGGAGAAGGCATATGATAGGGTTGATTGAGATGCTTTGTGGAAGGTCTTAAGAAAATATGGTTGGTCTGTGACAGAGGTGTGTATACATATGTGTAGGTTTGTATTGTATATATATATATATATATATATATATATATATATATATATATATATCCCTGGGGATAGGGGATTAAGAATACTTCCCACGTATTCCCTGCGTTTCGTAGAAGGCGACTAAAAGGGGAGGGAGCGGGGGGCTGGAAATCCTCCCCTCTTTTTTTTTTTTTTTTTTTTTTTTAATTTTCCAAAAGAAGGAACAGAGGGGGCCAGGTGAGGATATTCCAAAAAAGGCCCAGTCCTCTGTTCTTAACGCTACCTCGCTAACGCGGGAAATGGCGAATAGTTTAAAAGAAAAAGAAAAAGAAAAAGATATATATATATATATATATATATATATATTTTGCTTTGTTGCTGTCTCCTGCGTTAGCGAGGCAGCGCAAGGAAACAAACGAAAGAATGACCTAACCCACCCACATACACATGTATATACATACACGTCCACACATGCAAATATACATACCTATACATCTCAACGAATACATTTTTTTTTTTTTTTTTTTAATACTTTGTCGCTGTCTCCCGCGTTTGCGAGGTAGCGCAAGGAAACAGACGAAAGAAATGGCCCAACCCCCCCCCCCCATACACATGTATATACATACGTCCACACACGCAAATATACATACCTACACAGCTTTCCATGGTTTACCCCAGACGCTTCACATGCCTTGATTCAATCCACTGACAGCACGTCAACCCCGGTATACCACATCGCTCCAATTCACTCTATTCCTTGCCCTCCTTTCACCCTCCTGCATGTTCAGGCCCCGATCACACAAAATCTTTTTCACTCCATCTTTCTACCTCCAATTTGGTCTCCCTCTTCTCCTCGTTCCCTCCACCTCCGACACATATATCCTCTTGGTCAATCTTTCCTCACTCATTCTCTCCATGTGCCCAAACCACTTCAAAACACCCTCTTCTGCTCTCTCAACCACGCTCTTTTTATTTCCACACATCTCTCTTACCCTTACGTTACTCACTCGATCAAACCACCTCACACCACACATTGTCCTCAAACATCTCATTTCCAGCACATCCATCCTCCTGCGCACAACTCTATCCATAGCCCACGCCTCGCAACCATACAACATTGTTGGAACCACTATTCCTTCAAACATACCCATTTTTGCTTTCCGAGATAATGTTCTCGACTTCCACACATTCTTCAAGGCCCCCAGAATTTTCGCCCCCTCACCCACCCTATGATCCACTTCCGCTTCCATGGTTCCATCCGCTGCCAGATCCACTCCCAGATATCTAAAACACTTCACTTCCTCCAGTTTTTCTCCATTCAAACTCACCTCCCAATTGACTTGACCCTCAACCCTACTGTACCTCATAACCTTGCTCTTATTCACATTTACTCTTAACTTTCTTCTTCCACACACTTTACCAAACTCAGTCACCAGCTTCTGCAGTTTCTCACATGAATCAGCCACCAGCGCTGTATCATCAGCGAACAACAACTGACTCACCTCCCAAGCTCTCTCATCCCCAACAGACTTCATACTTGCCCCTCTTTCCAAAACTCTTGCATTTACCTCCCTAACAACCCCATCCATAAACAAATTAAACAACCATGGAGACATCACACACCCCTGCCACAAACCAACATTCACTGAGAACCAATCACTTTCCTCTCTTCCTACACGTACACATGCCTTACATCCTCGATAAAAACTTTTCACTGCTTCTAACAACTTTCCTCCCACACCATATATTCTTAATACCTTCCACAGAGCATCTCTATCAACTCTATCATATGCCTTCTCCAGATCCATAAATGCTACATACAAATCCATTTGCTTTTCTAAGTATTTCTCACATACATTCTTCAAAGCAAACACCTGATCCACACATCCTCTACCACTTCTGAAACCACACTGCTCTTCCCCAATCTGATGCTCTGTACATGCCTTCACCCTCTCAATCAATACCCTCCCATATATATATATATATACACACATAGACATATACATATATACACATGTACATAATTTATACTGTCTGCTTTTATTCATTCCCATTGCCAACCTGCCACACATGAAAAAAACAACCCCCTCCCCCCTCATGTGCGCGAGGTAGCACTAGGAAAAGACAACAAAGGCCACATTCGTTCACACTTAGTCTTTAGCTGTCATGTAATAATGCACCGAAACCACAGCTCCCTTTCCACATCCAGGCCTCACAGAACTTTCCATGGTTTACCCCCAGACGCTTCACATGCCCTGGTTCAATCCATTGACAGCACGTCGACCCTGGTATACCACATCGTTCCAATTCACTCTATTTCTTGCACGCCTTTCACCCTCCTGCATGTTCAGACCCCGATCACTCAAAATCCTTTTCACTCCATCTTTCCACCTCCAATTTGGTCTCCCACTTCTCCTCGTTCCCTCCAACTCTGACACATATATCCTCTTGGTCAATCTTTCCTCCCTCATTCTCTCCATGTGACCAAACCATTTCAAAACACCCTCTTCTACTCTCTCAACCACACTCTTCTTATTACCACACATCTCTATTACCCTATTATTACTTACACAATCAAACCACCTCACACCACATACTGTCCCCAAACATCTCATTTCCAGCACATCCACCCTCCTCCACACAACTATATATATATATGGTGTGGGAGGTAAGTTGTTAGAAGCAGTGAAAAGTTTTTATCGAGGATGTAAGGCATGTGTACGTGTAGGAAGAGAGGAAAGTGATTGGTTCTCAGTGAATGTAGGTTTGCGGCAGGGGTGTGTGATGTCTCCATGGTTGTTTAATTTGTTTATGGATGGGGTTGTTAGGGAGGTGAATGCAAGAGTTTTGAAAAGAGGGGCAAGTATGAAGTCTGTTGTGGATGAGAGAGCTTGGGAAGTGAGTCAGTTGTTGTTTGCTGATGATACAGCGCTGGTGGCTGATTCATGTGGGAAACTGCAGAAGCTGGTGACTGAGTTTGGTAAAGTGTGTGAAAGAAGAAAGTTAAGAGTAAATGTGAATAAGAGCAAGGTTATTAGGTACAGTAGGGTTGAGGGTCAAGTCAATTGGGAGGTAAGTTTGAATGGAGAAAAACTGGAGGAAGTAAAGTGTTTTAGATATCTGGGAGTGGATCTGGCAGCGGATGGAAACATGGAAGCGGAAGTGGATCATAGGGTGGGGGAGGGGGCGAAAATCCTGGGAGCCTTGAAGAATGTGTGGAAGTCGAGAACATTATCTCGGAAACCAAAAATGGGTATGTTTGAAGGAATAGTGGTTCCAACAATGTTGTATGGTTGCGAGGCGTGGGCTATGGATAGAGTTGTGCGCAGGAGGGTGGATGTGCTGGAAATGAGATGTTTGAGGACAATGTGTGGTGTGAGGTGGTTTGATCGAGTAAGTAACGTAAGGGTAAGAGAGATGTGTGGAAATAAAAAGAGCGTGGTTGAGAGAGCAGAAGAGGGTGTTTTGAAATGGTTTGGGCACATGGAGAGAATGAGTGAGGAAAGATTGACCAAGAGGGTATATGTGTCGGAGTTGGAGGGAACGAGAAGAAGTGGGAGACCAAATTGGAGGTGGAAAGATGGAGTGAAAAAGATTTTGTGTGATCGGGGCCTGAACATGCAGGAGGGTGAAAGGAGGGCAAGGAATAGAGTGAATTGGATCGATGTGGTATACCGGGGTTGACGTGCTGTCAGTGGATTGAATCAGGGCATGTGAAGCATCTGGGGTAAACCATGGAAAGCTGTGTAGGTATATTTGCGTGTGTGGACGTGTATGTATATACATGTGTATAGGGGTGGGTTGAGCCATTTCTTTCATCTGTTTCCTTGCGCTACCTCGCTGACGTGGGAGACAGCGACAAAGCAAAATAATAAATATATTTTTTTTTTTTTTTTTTTTTTTTTATACTTTGTCGCTGTCTCCCGCGTTTGCGAGGTAGCGCAAAGAAACAGACGAAAGAAATGGCCCAACCCCCCCCCATACACATGTATATACATACGTCCACACACGCAAATATACATACCTACACAGCTTTCCATGGTTTACCCCAGACGCTTCACATGTCTTGATTCAATCCACTGACAGCACGTCAACCCCGGTATACCACATTGCTCCAATTCACTCTATTCCTTGCCCTCCTTTCACCCTCCTGCAAGTTCAGGCCCCGATCACACAAAATCTTTTTCACTCCATCTTTCCACCTCCAATTTGGTCTCCCTCTTCTCCTCGTTCCCTCCACCTCCGACACATATATCCTCTTGGTCAACCTTTCCTCACTCATTCTCTCCATGTGCCCAAACCATTTCAAAACACCCTCTACTGCTCTCTCAACCACGCTCTTTTTATTTCCACACATCTCTCTCACCCTTACGTTACTTACTCGATCAAACCACCTCACACCACACATTGTCCTCAGACATCTCATTTCCAGCACATCCATCCTCCTGCGTACAACTCTATCCATAGCCCACGCCTCGCAACCATACAACATTGTTGGAACCACTATTCCTTCAAACATACCCATTTTTGCTTTCCGAGATAATGTTCTCGACTTCCACACATTCTTCAAGGCTCCCAGAATTTTCGCCCCCTCCCCCACCCTATGATCCACTTCCGCTTCCATGGTTCCATCCGCTGACAGATCCACTCCCAGATATCTAAAACACTTCACTTCCTCCAGTTTTTCTCCATTCAAACTCACCTCCCAATTTACTTGACCCTCAACCCTACTGTACCTAATAACCTTGCTCTTATTCACATTTACTCTTAACTTTCTTCTTCCACACACTTTATCAAACTCCGTCACCAGCTTCTGCAGTTTCTCACATGAATCAGCCACCAGCGCTGTATCATCAGCGAACAACAACTGACTCACTTCCCAAGCTCTCTCATCCCCAACAGACTTCATACTTGCCCCTCTTTCCAAAACTCTTGCCTTTACCTCCCTAACAACCCCATCCATAAACAAATTAAACAACCATGGAGACATCACACACCCCTGCCGCAAACCTACATTCACTGAGAACCAATCACTTTCCTCTCTTCCTACACGTACACATGCCTTACATCCTCGATAAAAACTTTTCACTGCTTCTAACAACTTGCCTCCCACACCATATATTCTTAATACCTTCCACAGAGCATCTCTATCAACTCTATCATATGCCTTCTCCAGATCCATAAATGCTACATACAAATCCATTTGCTTTTCTAAGTATTTCTCACATACATTCTTCAAAGCAAACACCTGATCCACACATCCTCTACCACTTCTGAAACCACACTGCTCTTCCCCAATCTGATGCTCTGTACATGCCTTCACCCTCTCAATCAATACCCTCCCATACAATTTACCAGGAATACTCAACAAACTTATACCTCTGTAATTTGAGCACTCACTCTTATCCCCTTTTCCTTTGTACAATGGCACTATGCACGCATTCCTCCAATCCTCAGGCACCTCACCATGAGTCATACATACATTAAATAACCTTACCAACCAGTCAACAATACAGTCACCCCCTTTTTTAATAAATTCCACTGCAATACCATCCAAACCTGCTGCCTTGCCGGCTTTCATCTTCCGCAAAGCTTTCACTACCTCTTCTCTGTTTACCAAATCGTTTTCCCTAACCCTCTCACTTTGCACACCACCTCGACCAAAACACCCTATATCTGCCACTCTATCATCAGACACATTCAACAAACCTTCAAAATACTCACTCCATCTCCTTCTCACATCACCACTACTTGTTATCACCTCCCCATTTGCGCCCTTCACTAAAGTTCCCATTTGCTCCCTTGTCTTACGCACTTTATTTACCTCCTTCCAGAACATCTTTTTATTTTCCCTAAAATTTAATGACACTCTCTCACCCCAACTCTCATTTGCCCTTTTTTTCACCTCTTGCACCTATATATATATATATATATATATATATATATATATATATATATCCCCTGGGGATAGGGGAGCAAGAATACTTCCCACGTATTCCCTGTGTGTCGTAGAAGGCAACTAAAAGGGAAGGGAGCGGGGGGCTGGAAATCCTCCCCTCTCGTTTTTTTTTTTTTTTTTTCCCAAAAGAAGGAACAGGGAAGAGGGCCCGGTGAGGATTATTCCCTCAAAGGCCCAGTCCTCTGTTCTTAACGCTACCTCGCTAATGCGGGAAACGGCGAATAGTTTGAAAAAAAAAAAGAAAATATATATATATATATATATATATATATTTTTTTTTTTCATACTATTAGCCATTTCCCGCGTTAGTGAGGTAGCATTATGAACAGAGGACTGAGCCTTTAAGGAAATATCCTCACTTAGCCCCCTTCTCTGTTCCTTTCTTTTGGAAAATTAAAAATGAGAGGGGAGGATTTCCAGTCCCCCGCTCCCATATATATATATATATATATATATATATATATATATATATATATATATATATATATATATATTTTTTTTTTTAATACTTTGTCGCTGTCTCCCGCGTTTGCGAGGTAGCGCAAGGAAACAGACGAAAGAAATGGCCCAACCCCCCCCCCCATACACATGTACATACACACGTCCACACACGCAAATATACATACCTACACAGCTTTCCATATATATATATATATATATATATATATATATATATATATATATATCCCTCGGGATAGGGGAGAAAGAATACTTCCCACGTATTCCCTGCGTGTCGTAGAAGGCGACTAAAAGGGGATGGAGCGGGGGGCTGGAAATCCTCCCCTTTCTTGTTTTTTTTTTAATTTTCCAAAAGAGGGAACAGAGAAGGGGGTCAGGTGAGGATATTCCCTCTAAGGCCCAGTTCTCTGTTCTTAACGCTACCTCGCTAACGCGGGAAATGGCAAATAGTATGAAAAAAAAAAATATATATATATATATATATATATATATATATATATATATATATATATGTGTGTGTGTGTTATCCCTGGGGATAGGGGAGAAAGAATACTTCCCACGTATTTCTTGCGTGTCGTAAAAGGCGACTAAAAGGGGAGGGAGCGGGGGGCTGGAAATCCTCCCCTCATTCTTTTTTTTTAATTTTCCAAAAGAAGGAGCAGAGAATGGGGCCAGGTGGGGATATTCCCTCACAGGCCCAGTCCTCTGTTCTTAGCGCTACCTTGCTAATGCGGGAAATGGCGAATGATTTGAAAGAAAAATGTGTGTGTGTGTGTGTGTGTGTGTGTGTGTCTGTGTGTCTGTGTGTGTGTGTGTCTGTGTGTGTGTGTGTTTGTATGTGAGTGGATGTGTCCTTCCTCATCTGTTTCCTGATGCTACCTTGCTAATATGGGAAATGGCTATCAAGTACGAAGGGAAAATATTACTGTTTTCATCACTAACATCTATTATCTTGTCAGAGTGCTAAAGCTTCAAAAACTATTACATAGTATAAAGGCAGAGATTGCATATAGGTGTCCTTGACATTTTCACATATAATAACCAGGGTATGGAAAAAAAAAGGGGATGTATTATGTGTTAGTGATGCATGGGTTACCACTACAAGCATCATTTTTTTGTATGTTCTCCTTTCACGTAAATGTGGCAAATTCAGGAATTTTAACTGTTTATGCACCGGCAACACTGGACAGGAAAAAATATGCTGGTTCATAAACAAACTGGCCGCAGCATAGTCATCAGACACTAGTCTAAATATTTCTATGTGCGGGTCAATGTATGTGGAGATATGAAGGGAACTTAGATTAGTGCTCTTACAATATGTAATATTAAGTGAAGCTGTGACACACTTACAGATAATATATGTTAGTGATAAGAACACTTAACAATCATACTTGTTTGGCTGAAATATATATACAAAAATATAAATCAAATGGAGGACAGACAAAATGAAGTGTAACACTGGGGTTAGCATCCTTAGATATGGTTAGAAGGTTTAATAAAAGTAGTTTATTTCTATTAGGAAGGCAACCTTCACATGCACTGTTGACACAGTCTTATTTATTTCATTATACTTTATCGCTGTCTCCCGCGTTGGCGAGGTAGTGCAAGGAAACAGACGAAAGAATGGCCCAACCCGTCCTCATACACATGTATATACATAAACGCTCACACATGCACATATACATACCTATACATTTCAACGTATACATACATATACATACACAGACATATATTTATATACACATGTACTTATTCATGCATGCTGCCTTCATCCATTCCCGCCGCCACCCCACCACATGTGAAATAGCATCCCCCTCCCCCCGTGTGCGCGTGAGGTAGGACTAGGAAAAGACAACAAAGGCCACATTCTTTCACACTCAGCCTCTAGCTGTCATGTGTAATGCATATGCTGACACCGTCTACCTATTAATAAATACCACACATTCACCAACTGCCTCCCTACCACCACTCACACTACTCACTCATTTTGAAGAAGGCCTTCCAAGCCAAAGCTGTCAACTTCTCTTTCACCTTGCTTTTTTGCATCCCTTGCCATATGCCTTCAGGCCTTTCTGAAATCCCTTTACTTGGTACTGTCTTCAGGTCTCTTAATTTCACTCTTTCCTCTTCCATCCCAGATGCTATACATCTTTAAAAGGGGAGAAAAGGTAACCCCCTTTCTTTCATTACATTAAGATACTGAGGCTTTCTTTGTGATGCCACTTACCTTGGCCCTTGGATCAATGTGTCTCTGGCCACACTCTCCCTGGGACCAGTTACAGTGGCTTTGGGAATATCTATCATGCTTCTAGGACCATTTATCAGACTCTATGGGAACACTCACCATTCAATCTGTCCAGAACCACTTATGAAGGTCCGGGATCTTTTTCCAGGCCCCTAGACTAACCAGTTACCATGACTCTGGAACAACACACCAGGAACACTTGCTAATTGTCTAGTGTCCACCATAAAGCCCCGAGGACCATTTTTCATGACAGTGAAACCTCATAATTTAGGACCCTGGAGCAACTCTTCACACCACTACTAGGCTAATGTCCACTGGGAGCTGTCACCGTGCCTAAAGGACCATTTACCATATCCCCATGAACACTGATCATGAGCCCAAAGACTACTCTCAATGATCCCAGAACTACTCAACAAGTCATGGAATTATGTAAAATGTGCTTGGACAAGTCCCTGCATCCTGATACCACTCACTTACTCGTCATGCCCCTGGGACTACTAATGACCATATGCATCATGACTTGCTCATCATGATGATGTCCTTATGAGGTTCTTTATCATGCTCCTGAAGCATACTTATCATGCCCCTAGGGATAATCATCATATTCCTGAAACCATCCTCAATCCATATTCCTGAATCCAATTGCTACCCAACACCTACAAATGCTTAACCACTTCTATTATGTTCCTGGTACATGCTACCATACCTTCTGCCCACTCCCCATCACACCCCTTAGACTTCCTATCATACCCATTAATCATTTCTCAGGCCCTTGGAACCAACAACGATGCCATTACAAGCACTTATCACTTGTCTGGAAATGCCCATCGTGCACTTGACTGCTCACTACACATGAAGTACTCACTGTTCACAATGGGATCACCATACACTTAGACCACACACCATACCTTAGCTACTCACTATGACCATATAATCCTACATCATACCCCTACAACCACTCATCACAGTCCCCCAGAAATTGATTGTGACCATTATAGTCCTAAAACCAGCCAGCATGCCCCTGGGACCACTAACCATGCCAGTAACCCAGAAGAAGATAAGCCACTCGACGAAGGTTGGGGCAGGGCCTCGGAGGTTTCTTCGGTGCCTCTCACTGCCCTCCGTCCTGGTGGAGGCTAACACCAGTAGCACCAGGAACAGCCCAAAAGAGGCGCTACAGAGGAGAACAAATTTAATTTCATAAGATAAAGCAAGAAAAATCATTGTCATAGTTGGACACACTATATTCTAGCTCTATGTACAATCTAAACTGTTTATTTTAAAATAATAATAAAATTTCTAAAATCTAGGAGAAATAACCATCAGAGTACAGAATTATTGTTCAGATTTGTGGTTCCCATACTTTGTTTCTTCATATCTATGTAGGTAAATTTAGTAATGCTGTAATGCGATGAAAAGCAAACGTAACTTGAGTAGGCAAAGGTCAACAATAAGTTGGTTTTAATTGATCTAGATAAACTATACGTGATCAGCAATTATACTAAGATCAACTAGGAGACTTTAAGGCTGACAAACAGGTAACCACAACTTAACAACTAAGATCGACTAGGAGACTGTAAGGCTGACAAACAGGTAACCACTACTTAACAATGAAAAAAGCAAAACTAGATCAACCAGGAATAAATCACACAGCAATAGGATAACCTTCCCTTCATCATGTACAGTCAAGCTTTACTCCAACAATTACTTACAAAATAACCTTCCCTTCATCAGATACCAACAGGATAACTTTTCCCTTCATCACATTTCAGCAGTATAATCTTTCGTCTATCAATTACCCTCAGGATAACTTTCCCTCTGTCATATCTTAGCAATATAACCTTACCTCCATACCATACCAAGAAGCTAATCTTCCCTCCATGACATACCAGCACTATAACTTTCCATCCAATACATACAAACAATATAACCTTCCCTCCAACACATATCAGCAATATAGCCTTCCCATCATTACATATCAGTAAGGTAGCCTTCCCTACATCACATAACAGCAAGGTAATCTTTCCTCCATCACATACCACCAATATGACCTTCCCTCTTCTCATACCAACAATATAACCTTCCATCAGATAACGGCAATATATCCTTCCCTCCTTCATATACCGGCAATATAACTTTCCTCCATCACATACCAGCAATAAGACCTTCCCTCCTTCATATAACATATACGTGACCTTCCCTTTATGAAAAACCAGCAATATAATCTTCCCTCAATCAATCACATACCAGCAAGGTAACCTTTCCTCCGACAGATATCATTAAGAAAGCCTATCCTCCATCACATGCCAGCAAGGTAACCTTCCCTCCATCACATATCAGCAAGGCAATCTTTCCTCCATCACATCCCAGCCCTCCCTCCCTCCATCAACTCACCTGTGGTATATGAATTTCATGAATGGGGAGCGGATGACCCTGCCGAGGCGCGTCCTGGGAAAGATGAGGTAGATGATGGCGATGATGGGCATACAGATGATGATGGAGAGGCACAGGAGGATCTTGACCAGGGCATTGCGCCGCCGCCAGATGGGCAGCCCTTCGTGCCACACCGAAGTCAAGAGCTGCTGGCAGTTTGGGTGGGCCACGAACTGACAAGGGAGGGAGACGGTGAGTTGAGAAAGAGTACTTAATTATGAGGGCTTACTACAAGATTTTGACATAACGCCAAGGTTATCGCGAGGCGCAAGAAAATATAAGCTGGCGAAGAACGAGTCGCGTGATATATGCGTTGTTAAGTGTTTTGTGTGAGAACGAGAGACTTGATGTTGTGGAACTGAAATCTAGCAGGCCATGTGTGGGTGAGGCGTAAAGATAAGAGAGATATTTGGGTCGGAGTGAAACTTTACAGCCTGTGCTGTGCTAGCTCATGGTGCTGCTGTGAGAGCAATTTTCCCCTGCATTAAGTGCCACAAGAAGGTAGGATAGAAGAAATAGTACTTAGTTGTACCTGGGAACTAACCCCTACATACTTCCTCCAATTGTCTTCAAAGGGTGTAGCAACCTTTCTCTGGCTGTATTTACGTAAGGATCTACTTACATCTAGTCGTACTTAAGGGTTACGTATCTGACTGTATTTGGGATTAACTTGACTTTTCGCTTGTCTCATTGAGTCTACGTATATTTCTGGAGGACTATCTCGATCCATTTCTCGCCGTGCTTAAGCTACATCTATCTCTGGTTGTACTGAAGAACGTTCTTAACCTATATCAGTCTTACTAATTGGTTAATCCTACTATACTGGAGTCATAATCAAAAGGCTATATTTACCTGCTTCTGGTCGTACTTCAGGGCAAGCTTGAGTCGCGATAACTTGAGTTGCTGCGGGTCGTCCTCATCGTCATCATCGTCGGAGTCCTCCTCGCTACGGCGGTTCAGGACGGCGATCACCTGTGGCAAAGTGAGAGCAGGTGAGTCCTCTTATTGGCAAAGGATTTTTACACATGAAAGCCTTCTTAGTGTATCTTAAGAGAGATCCCTCCAGGTACTACTTAAGAGAAATCTCTGCAGGCACCAGAATCAGAATAACTTAGGAAGTCCCTTGCAGTTCCTAGGATATCTTACATGCGTTTGGGTCTCGGATCTTTCACACGTTTTGGTTTAGAATCTGTAAGTTAAAAGGGAAGGTCGCCTTGGTTCTCGGTGTCTTATCATAACAGCGGGTGTATCATATGACAGATATATAGGACAAAAGTCATGAATCAATGGTCGTTGGGTCAGAAATGCTAGTGTCTCTGACTACTCAGCTTCGTGGTGCGTTACTCTTTGAAATCTTATTCAAGGAAGATACGAACATCTTGATGTGTCTAAAGCTTCCCATGACCGTCATATTCTGCAACTATCTTCACCAACTTAGCTCATGGATGAATAATAATAATAACAATAATAATAATAATAATAATAATAATAAAATCTGCAATACATCAAGCCGAATCATTACAGGTTATGCTAGTTCCAATTCCCATATACCTTTAGTAAGACACCCAGTCAATCTTTATAAAGGAGGAGAAATTCAATATTGTTTGTCATTTCTCATGAGTATGATTCTCCCAGCCTCCTACAAGATATGTGTGTCGAATACGTTTGCAGGTTCGTCTGCTCCAGACAACAGTGCGTTTTCTCCTCTTGCAGACAAAATGTTCGTTGGTTTTGCACCACGATTTGTGTACAGAGACTTTTGTTACACTGAAGCGGATATGCTGGGGTTTATGATATCGTCAAGTCCGACACTAGGAAAGCTGGAATACTGCCAACAGAACTGGAAGGCAATTTTCTGGTTGTCGAGCGTCCCCGCGCCTTAATTACCTGTCCAACTGTTGGAGGACGAGAGCCTGTGTGTTGGAGGAAGAGGAGGAAGCAGGAGGCAGGTTGGAGCCATCACGACCCGGCAAGAAGCGACGCCTCACTGGTGTGTGGTCTTTGATAACCAACTCACCACAGGGGTCGTGCTGTGTGCAATTACTGCCTGCTTTGTGTTGTCTGGGCTAAACTCCCTCCCGCTCCTTCCCCCCAAACAAGTGATGCAGGTGCCCCAGGTGGTTAACACATCTGGTGCAGCTGTATGAGGACAGATGGCGATGAGAAAGACTGATGGTGAGTGATGGGAAATCTCTGATGCTGAGAAGTAAAGGGAAGGTGGCCAGGCCCCCCACTTGCACACACATTCAATCATTTCCCGTTCCTGTGTAATGTAACAAAAATCAGAGATAGCCATCCATACTTTATTAGCCCCAGAGACTACTGTACGAGTTACCTTGACCACTTGATATCCCCTGGTTCAACCCAACAACAGCCCGTCGCTAACCTTACACCACAACGATCTATTATTTTCTATCCAACACATGCCTTTCGCCCTCCCGAATGGTCAGGCCTCGGTACCTCACATACGCTTCTCCAACTCACCGAAGAAAAACACGTGAATATCTTCATACACAGGATACCGTGGTCAACAGTTTTTGAAATAGTGAGACCAATTACACACCAGAGTGATATAATACGTCGGTGACATGTTACTTACTAACATGTCTTCCAGATGGATGACTACAAAATGTCTTATCAGTTTAGTCTTTGCAATGTCTCCCCCAGTGGAGGATAGTTTAATGACACAGTGCACAGCCTGCAAGAGGAAAAGAGGCGTGAGAAACAGATCATTTTAATACTAATTACGAAGGTACTTCCCTTGAGGCCTTACGTTGTTCACTTGTAGCAGAATTCCTTCACATAATAACCAGCAGAGGATCGAGTACTACTCAGTACAATGCAAAATGTAATATTCATTTGTGTATGATCTATCATATCTGACATTTCTCCGTCATCCCGTCTCCCTCAGGAATGGCGAGCAGCTGAGCCAAGTGACATGCAAGTCACGTGGGCTGTAAAGGTGAAATCGTGTTCGTTTCCGACGCGTCTGCCTAAGCGTCTCTCTCTCTCTCTCTCTCTCTCTCTCTCTCTCTCTCTCTCTCTCTCTCTCTCTCTCTCTCTCTCTCTCTCTCTCCAATCGCAATTACCATTCAACGCTCTGAGGGTGACGATACGACACTTGATGACGACTGGACGACTCGAGAGGATAACGGGACGACCACTTGCTTGGGTATGACGGCAGTGGCCTCGTGACTTGACCATTAAAAGTCAGGTCAAAGGTCATGGACAATATACCTAAAGCCCATACTTTTGTGCTCAAGAAAATCCACAACAGTGACTTGTCGGTGATATGGCCGTGCGTGTGCGACCTTCCAAAGACTCAAGTCTCCAAGGTAACGCATAAACCATGACTGGAGTCAGTAGACGGACGAAGGAACGGCTACACCATAACATACATACTCGCAGGGAAGACGACTTCCTAAATTTCGTTTATACTATTTTTTTTTCTTCTTATTCCATTCCATATGTTTACTATCTTCTCGTTATTTCATTTTCATCTAATTTTTTCTCTCTTCTTCCCCCTCCCCCCTCCCTTTCTCTTTCGTTTTCTCTTATCTCTCTCTTTCATTCCTTGATTATTTACATTAACTCTCTTCTTCCCTTCTATTAGTCTGCTCTTCTCTTTTGTTCAGTTCTTCCTCGCCCTCTTCGTCACCTGCAGCCTGTACACTAACTAACCACAGCGGACACCAACATGTAATAAGCCACAGTCAAACGCTTAAGATCGTATATCATTACGATGCACCAGCTTGGTAAGGCCAGCTTAGCCAACACCTAGTAGTACTTGAGGTCTCGCCCAGTTTCCTCAAGCGAGAGGTTAACACTTAGTGAGACGACGTGTCCTCCGGTACGAGAGTGACAGGACATGAAAACGCTGATGTTATAAAACTTTCAATACTTTAGTCCTTTTTTTTTTTTCCCCCAGGACGTAGTTTCTGTGAATAAGATTGACAAGAGTCAATCAGTTATGGTTACATTCGATCTGGAATCACTTTCCCGGGGGGGGGGTGCTTTGGAAGGTTAAGAAACGTGCATACAAAGTACAATTCAGGACACTCATCGTACGTGATGGATCACAGAAAAGGGGGAGAAAAGCAGAGAATACAGTCCAAAGGCAAATAGACGGGAGACACCAAATGAGGCAAGGAGACGGAGCAGCACCGCCACCACCACAAAGAGACGAGGAATGTATCGTCCCAGCCGCTACCACAAAGAGAGGAGAAAGTTAAATGATGATCATGTCAGACTGAAGTAATGTATTGGCTGTAGTTAATAATGTTAATGAGCTGAATTAGAAAATGAATTAGGGAAACTGCACCTAATCACGTTGAAGATGTGACGGCAAAACTTACCAAGGAGATTAGATCTAGCGTGTTCCTCCACAGGGATACATGATAGCAAGGACGGAAAGAAGGGACGAAGGCAGAGGAGGATTGCTCTTCCTAATACAACACAGCTCTAAGGGGAAAATACTAGTAGACAGTCCATCTACATAATATATAATGGGAAGAGTAACTGTAAAAAAAAAGGAGAACATTCTGGTGTTAACCGTATATATAATCCTCTAAAGAGTGTAAATGAATCAAAAGAGTGTCAATGAATCAGAGTAATTATGCAAAGAAAACAATGAAGGAGCAAACAGGATAGTACATAGAATAAAAGATATACTTTTCAGACACATTACATATCAATAATGGGGGATTTCAGTAACAGACTGACCGAGGGAATCTGAATTTTTATGGCAATAAGTACAGGGAAGTTTCCAATACCAATATGTCACTGAGAACATTACGATCAGGGGAGCGGATGCACCAGCATCACCAGGTCTATCATCACACACACAGTGGTGAGGATATTGAGAATATCGTATATGACACACCAACTGGAAACAGTGATCATGTGAGTCACCGTATTTACAGAAGGACAAAGAACATACAGAGAAGGTCCAGAGGCGCGCAACAAAGAATTAAGAGAGGCGAGTTAGAGGGAATGGCTTAGAGACCTTGATTTGCCCACTATGGAAGGGAGAAGAGTGAGGGGTGACCTGATCACAACCTTTACGTTTTTGAATGAGCTTCATAATGTAGAGAGACATCAGTTCTTTGAAAGACGCAGGGACGGAGCAACCACAGGGCACATCAGGTTATCACAGGAAATCTGTAGGGAATGACGTAAAGCAGTACTTCTATGGTATAAGAGTGGCGTAAGAATGGAATAAACTGAGCTAGGAGATAATGAATACGGACAAAGAAGTTATAAAACTGTAAGGTAATGGAAACTTCAAGAGATGATGGGGCCCCACGAGCAAAGAACTCTCTTCCCGCATTGCACAAACTCGTGAAGTAGGTAATCAGAAAAAACATACGAATACTAACCTCGACCCTTATAAGATAATACAAATTTCACTCCAAATAATAACATATATAACAAAAAATACATCGATATGAAGAACGAAAACCCCGGTTCAGTCGTACCCTCACACAAGATAACGCGATCTAACATCACAAACTTGGCCCTTTCTCCAGAGGTATAGGATGATTGGATAAGTTTGCCTCCAAACTGACACAACTGAATAGTTAATCCTAAGTGATGATCTATCAGGAATTATAATCAATGTGACAACACTGTTACACTCAACACATCGAGTGTCTACAGTGGCAAATCCCTTTACGATAACGAATGTTCCGCAATGGATGTGGTGTTGCGCACGACGGGCGAGGTGATGATATACGAGCCATTAATCTCCACAACTTAGGATACTGAGAGATGGGTCTCACTTCACACCTCTGGTGTACTGAGCTGTCTTGACCATGAGCTGGTGGCCAAGTTGATGTAAGGGTGGGCAGAGACCTCACGGCTCTTCCCGTCTCTGTTAGTCTTCATGTGCTCCACAACAGGTAGTAAATATTAGCCACAGAAACTGTCTGATGTACACAGCCGCTTCTGCAGGCATTCTTTGGGAGTCGTTTTCAGCCTAGGTTCAACAGGCCCATATAATCAACCCCATGACCATCGATGCTCGACCCCATGAGCACGACGGCAGTACGATGCTTAAGGACAACGACGATACGGTCAAAGAACAAAGCCATGTTATACTCGAGGGTCGTACTGCCATGCTCAAGGGCACGTACCGTCGTGCTCAGCGGGTTACGGCAGCGCGGTCACACGACTGGGCGATGAAAGGGTGAATGAAACAATAGGCCCCGCGAGGCGTCAGCTGACCTCACACGGGTCAAGCTGTTTCTGTGTGTAGGGGTGGGGGGGGGGGGGGAAGAAACAAGGTCAAAGGTCAAGGCGAGTGAGAAGCCTGGGTCGTATACAGTCGAGGGGGGAGCCAACGCTACCACAATAATGAGCGAGAACATGAAGTGAGTCAGGCACACCTCCAGTGTGGTGAGGGAGCTTCCCCGTACTGTGGAGTGGGGTTGGGGAGAGGGAGGCTTGTCTCATGAGACCAAACTCTCGCGGTGTGAATCCTGCGATGTTTGTTGATGAACCCTGGCCATGAGTGGCCACAAAGCCTCTCACACCGGCCACCAATTATAAGGACTGACCTTCATACCTGTTGTACGGTTATTCTGAACAATATCAAAACATCCCTGGGTATATAAAGACATACAGAAACATGCTCTACGACACGCAGAGAATACGTGGGAAGTATTCTTAATCCCTCATCCCCAGGGATAAAATATATATATATATATATATATATATATATATATATATATATATATATATATATTGGAAAGGATCACAATTTTGCGCGTGATCAAGATATTCCTAGAGTCCATGGGGATTTTGAAACACGGTAAGTTCCCAAGTGCACTTTCGTGTAATAATCACATCATCAGGGGAAACACAAGAGAGAAATAAAAGTCAGTTGATATATATCGAAGAAACGAAGCTAGGACGCCATTTGGTAAACATGTTATTGTCCAAAACATGTTTACCAAATGGCGTCCTAGCTTCGTCTCTTCTATGTATATCAACTAACTTTTATTTCTCTCGTGTCTCCCATGATGATGTGATTATTACACGAAAGTGCACTTGGGAACTTATCGTGTTTCATTTTCCTCGTGGACTCATAGGAATATATATATATATATATATATATATATATATATATATATATATATATATATATATATATATATATTATCCCTGGGGATAGGGGAGAAAGAATATTTCCCACGTATTCCCTGCGTGTCGTAGAAGGCGACTAAAAGGGAAGGGAGCGGGGGGCTGGAAATCCTCCCCTCTCGTTTTTTTTAATTTTCCAAAAGAAGGGACAGAGAGGGGGGCCATTTGAGGATATTCCCTCAAAGGTCCAGTCCTTTGTTCTTAACGCAACCTCGCTAATGCGGGAAATGGCGAATAGTATGAAAGAAAAAGATATATATATATATATATATATATATATATATATATATATATATATATATCTTCCCCGCCCTCTCCCAGTTTCTCACCTCGCGCGTGGAGCGGCACTGATGGAGTAGCTCGCAGGTGTATTTCTTGCACTGGTCGCTCAGCTCTAGGTAAGTGTCCTTGAACTCGTTCTCCACCCTGGCCAGCCGCTCCAGCTCCCACGACAGCTGCAACACAAGGGGTTCCGTACACGTTAACTGGGGAGGCGATGAGAGGGGCAGTTCTTAAGAGCTACAGGCACAAACTAAGGAGACAAAAGTGGTGACCAGGACAAGTGAGCAGAAGTCGAGCAAGAGATCTCGCTTCAACTCGTGAAATATTAACATTATTTGCACAGCTGTGCTGCTCAAGGCGGCAAGCGTCAGTTTTGTCAAAACGAGGGTTATAGAAAGGCTCGTATGAACCACAGAAGGAGTACTTTTAGCATATCCTACAGATGCTAAACATGTGTTCTTAAGTTGATCATTCTAAATGTAAAATGGAATATTTAGCAAGGAATATGAAGAAAGTTTTCACTGGTAAAGTTGTGCTTACATTAAATCCTGGTGTATTCCCTTTAACACTCCTAACATATGCCAAACAGGTCTGCCGAAGCTAATTACTGCAGAAAACCAATTCTAATGGGAATCCAATCACAGATACGATAAAGGTGTTCAAACATCTACCTCTAGAGGGAAGTGTGCACTATACCATCAGGGAATGCAATGAGTTCTTACTACATGTACCCTCATCGGGTGTTTGAACCCATAGTATGGGTCAATGGCTGACTGGCTTGTTAATGCATGTGATGCATTCTCTCAAGTGTCCACTGAACTCTATTTTCTACAAGTGTTTAGGAATTCTTTAGACATCACCTGAGGTATATTCCCCGATAAATCTACATTTGAAGACTGATGGGGAAAGACCTAAGTACATGGTAACTATCGAGACACATTTTAGGAGTTGGGAAAAGTGTAGAGAAGTGACTCAGTTCTCACAACAATACTGTAGGTATCTGGCGTGTGCTGACGTCTGGCTATAGGAACACATACAGCAATCAACTGATTAAAAGGAATTTTGTGATCTGATGTTTGTATGGAGCAAGACGGTGTTACAGACGTATAATGTGGTCTGAAGAGAAGGGAAAGTCAACTGCACATTCCATACGCAATAAGAGGCTTTTGATGACGCTAAAAGCCTCACTTGGTCAGACAGCAGCCAAAAGTTGCCTTGAACCACAATCACCCCAAGGCACGTCTTACCCTACATACACTCACAGAGCACGTCTTACCCTACCGACAGCCACAGACCATGTCTTACCCCACACAGACAACAACAGACCATATCTTGCCCCAAGGACAACAACAGAACTTGCCCTACAAACAGCCACAAAACACGTCCCACAGACAGAAGCAGCCAAAGAGTGCCTTGGTCCACAGATCAGCACAGACAGATACAGTGGGCATCTTGCCCCACAAACGGAGAGAGAGAGAGAGAGAGAGAGAGAGAGAGAGAGAGAGAGAGAGAGAGAGAGAGAGAGAGAGAGAGAGAGAGAGAGAGATACTCACCCTGAAGGCGGCGAGGATGGGGTCCTCGGAGGTGAGGGAGATCCAGGCTGGGGAGGCCAGGGCGCGGTAGGTGTGGATGCGGCGGAGGGAGTATCGCAGGGAGTCCAGGTGGAAGTCCTCCGTGCACTGATGACAGCTGCATGACAGCGGGTGTGGCTTGTCGATGTACGCACCTGTAGTTGCGCGGGCTGGGGTTAGACAGGGACGGCAGGTACGGTATGGTACAATAAGTACAGTACGGTAGGTATGGTACAATAAGTACAGTACGGTAGGTATGGTACAAGAGGTAGTGTGTGTGGCAGATATGGTGCAACAAGCGGAGTGTGGCTGGTGCGTGTGTGTGTGTGGTGCAACAGGAAGAGTATGGCAGGGATGGTACAAAAGTAAACTAGCAGGTATGGTACAACAGGTAGACTGAGGCAGGTATGGTACAACAGACAGAATGAATGAGTTACTGTTGGTAAAGGCATGGTACAACATACATGACCTAGGAAGTACGTTACAGTAGGGTACGTGCAGGTCGGGAACGGTACGGCAGGTACAGCGAAGGAAGTCGACCGCCGCCACATGTATGGCAGAGAAAGAAGGGCGTGCACACTACAGGTTGAAGGAACTTGGTAGTCGAGAGAGTGAGGTACGATAGGGCGGGTGACAGTGGAGGGAATACCCGTCATGTTAAAGGCTACAGGGGGGTGGACCCCCAATGATTGACTGGTAATCAGCGGCGAATGTAATTAAGTCAGTCATAAGTCTAGAGCAATTAATCCGGGTAATGAGTGATTAAGGACCCCATTCCCCAGGTGCCGGAGCCCGCACACTCGAGCCCGGCTCTCTATAATGCGAAGACTGGAGGGGTTGTGGGAAGGGCGGAGAATTGGGTGGGTGACTACACCACGACAATCTCCACAGACACGTAAACTCAAGACTGAAAGCTGATATGGAGGGGAAAAGGTATACAGACAAGACGGGAAGAGTTACCCGAGTATCTAATCTTGGTTAGCATCAGTGTGCAAGTTGTGTAAACTGGTAGGTCAAACTAGTTTATTCTTGTTTTAAACTTGGGAGGGCTGGACGACATGGTTACTGGCAGGGGCAGAGTGGTGTGGACCAAAATGGCAAAAGGAAGGAAATTGTGTCCATATAATTCATATCAATCGGTGCATGTAAGCATGATATTCAACATGATCACATACATAAATACATGATATTCAGCATGATCACATACGTAAATACATGATATTCAGCATGATCACATACGTAAATACATGATATTCAACATGATCACATACGTAAATACATGATATTCAACATGATCACATACGTTAATACATGATATTCAGCATGATCACATACGTACATACATGATATTCAACATGATCACATACGTAAATACATGATATTCAACATGATCACACACGTAATACATGATATTCAACATGATCACATACGTAAATACATGATATTCAACATGATCACATACGTAAATACACATACAGATATTATAGAGAAATACATAGACTGGAAACATACATATATACTCATACTTGGTCAAAGTAAACACACACTTGCAAGTCAAAGATGAGAGCGCAACACACACCACACCCCAGCCCCAATACTACCCTAACAGTGGGTAACAACAGGGAACAGATAATGAAGTGGTGGACGGTATATCTCCTGATATCAGTTACCATCACGATCAGGAAGGTTGAAAGGCAGGGGGAGACTTAATGGGAGATGGTCTTATAAGTGTGAGGTCTTCCTGGCCTGGATTATATCCCAACCTGATGTGACTTTAATGAGGATCGGTGAGGACGGTCTCGAGTTGGCCCAAGTTATAATCCCTCGAGCATAAAAGGTTCCTCAAGAATCTTATAACTGGTTTAGGGAAATTTTCTTTTCACTCGCATTACAAGTCAAAGAGGCACTCAATGATAATCATAATCACATTTATCTAGGTAAGGATGATTATATATATATATATATATATATATATATATATATATATATATATATATATATATATATGCCGACAAATGTTGCTTGTTTTCTCTGGAAAGACTGATCAGGAAGCAAACTGATGCATCTTTGACGAGGGAAACTATCCTAACTGGGAAACAGCACGAGCTTCAGAGGGAAGTGGTGATGCGAGGCTTCTCGACTTGCATGACACATGCAAGAGGAATGAGTGGGATGACTGCATTGTGCTGGACAGTCAAAGTGCTTTTGATTCCGTCCACAACAGGAGGCAGGAAAAGAAGAGCTCTTGGAATATATAAGAGGAAGAAACCACTGAAATGGCTCAATGATAATGAAGAGGTGGAGAAGAGAGGGCGCACGACAGAAGCGCCTCGTCAGGCTGGGTACATATAACCTGTGGTTGCTCTCACATCTCCAGTGACAGGGAACGGGAATCATACTTTATATTTTCAAGAAGACTAATGAGGACCGAACGCTGGGGAAAGGATCAACATTGATCTAATGCCTGACCTGACGAAACCTAAACCAAACCGATGCAAGAATCGTGAACATTTAATAAACCACAGTGTAACGATGTCAGATTTTATTCCTCAACTTCCAGGGAACGTATTGCAGGAATTTACCCCAGAGAGGATTGTGAGGGATGACAAAGAACGCAATCGATCTTCGGGAAAAAGCACGTTAGATGGAGGAGACAAAGTGCATTACATTCAGTGCATACGAAGCACACCACAGCTGTTATACCTAAATCAGATATGCAACACCATCATAGTCTCCCCACTTCAAGAGACAATAATTTTGGAGACAGTGTAACGAGGTAAACAACTGTGTACCTGGCATATATATGAACTTGACTCCATCGACACGACTACAGCCCAACACCTGACCACACCACAAGGACGGAGGAGGAAGCACTACGTGGAACACCTGACCACACCACAAGCAAGGAGGAGGAAGCACTACGTGGAACACCTGACCACTCCACAAGGACGGAGGAGGAGGAAGCACTACGCGGAACACCTGGCCACTCCACAAGGACGGAGGAGGAAGCACTACGTGGAACACCTGCCCACTCCACAAGGACGGAGGAGGAAGCACTACGTGGGAGCAACATTAAGGTTCTTCAGTGGTTCGGATAAAACTGATAATTGGGCAGTTCTACTAAACTAGGAGAAACCTTTTGACTACAATTCACTATTCGAAATTAAGCAAAGTCATGAAAGATAAGAAATTAGTTTTGTACAAGTGAGTAGTGTATGAATGGAACACACGAAAAGGAGAACGAGTGAATCACCCCTTGAGAAAATTAAGTGCTAAGAAACGAGGCCCTAGTTAACAGAAACAGTAATCACTTACACACACGGGATTAAAGCACCACTGGACAAATACAAGATCCAAAAATGACAGGACAAGGAAGACACAGGAAATGTATAAAGAACATATTTGACATGTTGAAAGATCACCCACAAGTTTCGTTTCTTACTGGCAAAGATCATCACCCACAAGTTTCGTTTCTTACTGGCAAAGTAATTAAAAACCAACATCATTAGATTAAGGGACTCTTGAAGAATTACTGATACGGACGAGAACACATATGAGAGGAGCTGAAAACGAAATTCCGGTGTGTTTATAATCGAAGACTAGTAAACATCATTACTACCAGCCAGGGAAGGGGAAGGTATCTGAAGAGAATATCGAAGTGAGGAGGTTTATGAGGGAGCAAGACCCGTAAAGCCTCATGGTCCCGTTGGCGTTTCACCATTCGTACTCTACGAGTGAGCAAAGTTGTTAAAAACCTTCCTAAATGAAGGATATCCTCCCAAGGCATGAAAAAGAGCAAAAATGTTTCAGCAAAATCAAAAAGGGTTGAGAGAAGTATTCCTGAATCGTTGGTGAGCATCGCTAACGAACATGAACTGCAAGATACTAAGAGAAGACAATCAGACAAGTCAGAGTAGTACTCAACTGTGGGACATTACAGGACTTCGGTAGGAAAAGAATTTGCGTGACGGCTCTTCTAGATTTTTAAGAGCGCGTAATTTTAAATACTTGGTACGTTAAATGGCTGTTTCCCCACAGAAAACAGACGATGATGAAGTACCCAAGCAGGAGAAAGGAGAAGACTGCTCATGTAGATCAACAGTTACTTAACATTTGGGAACGAAGGACACATGGCAGGGAATCCTTCTGAAGAAGGGCATGGACGACGGTAAGTAGGGGATCCCCTGGAGCTCAGTGCCTGAGAAGGAGGATTCACCCTTGAAGATGTTTGTCGACGCTGAGATCAGGGAAGTGTGGATCAGGGGTTGCCCAACACTGCTAGGGTACCCTAAACTAGATGCGACAGTGGTCCGAAAAATGGCTTATGAAAGTAAACCTTCGAAATTGTAGAGTCATGAGGATGGGAAAAGGCTTGCACAGACCATACGGTAAGATATCTGTGATAAAAACTGTAAGAGTCGTGCAGCGAGAGACCTGGGAGCTGACACCACCGGAGTACCTTGTGAAGGTAACAACTGTATTTTTGTCCAAACTACCACTGTGGAAAACATATATTAAAGCTGTGAACCTAGTGAAACCTGTAGCGACCCACTGTCGGTCCACGAAGTGTTACTTTACTGACAACGCCCTGACTTGGTGTCAGGTTACAGTGGGTGACCTAACTTAACCTAATAATCCCTAGAGAAATGAATTTGGTGGCCCAGCCTACGGCAGCACCTATGACATCCATACTCGATGTTCAGCAGTGGCAGGACAGATGCTACCGCTGTAATCATACATGAACTGACTATTTCTATTTCTGACAGGTGCCGCTCTTACGGACTCAACCTCAGACTAACAGCTTGTAGAGAGGTCCGAGCTTGCGACATTCGGCTTCGAACGTCTCCCAGACCTGACGAGCGCTAGACAATAAGTGTACCGCTCCAGTACCTGAAATTTTGGCGGTGACACCACCAGACTCAAGCCGTCCTATGGGTGCCAGTAGAAGTCCCAACGTGACTCCAGACGTTTCATCTTCCTGGCAGGTTTCATCATGGTGCCTCAACTCCGACGTCCACCTTCGGCAAGAGTCGTGCGAGACATCGCCTCCGCCCGTCATGAGCAACAGCTGTAACAACGAGGGACCTACGGGCCACACCCGCAACCCAAACCTGCAGCCGCCACACACTCCAGGAGCCACGATACGGGCCACACACACCTCTTACAGGAACTTCATGTAGATTCGGAAGCCATGCACTATTCCCACTTGCTCCTGCTACAACTCTGACGCCTACCATCACTTAAATCGAGGTTTCAGTATCAAATGGTGAATGTTATTTCTCAACCTACACACAACTGACCTCTCTTTTCCCATTATAATCCATCTCTAGTAACTCAACTCATTGCCCCCTGAGCTATATTACCTTATGTACCTTGATCAATAGAGCATTTTGTTGTTTAACGTGCTTCCGCGCCCCTCTCTGAGTTATGCCCCACCAAGAACCCGACCAAAACTCAAGCCACAAACCAAACACCAGAAATGAAAACTGTTTAGTTTGTTTACAACAATCCCCCCAGCTCCCAGATGTCTACCTGTCTGCTCTACCAAGACTCACCTAACACTGACGGATATTACACCCGTCCACTCACATCGTCTCTCTTTCCAATTTGGAATAACCTGAAAGTATCTGCGGGATATGTTTACAATGAACACCACCTTCAATTTCACTTGAGCCTCTGCCTCTGCACTCCCTGCTGCCTGGGTACCCATGTTGAGCCGCCACGAAAACTAGTTCCTTGCCAACTTTAAACCACAACCTGATGTGACGTCCTGCTAGTAATAACCATGTCCATCACATCATTCCTCCCCTTCACCACTCACTCACTTTAGCCTTCCTTTATCTCATCAGTTTGTTATTTCACACCTGACTATGCGCCCAGCCGCTTCCTCACCTCACCCTTCCTGCAACCTCACATCAACTGTCTCTTAGTTTACACGGCCCCCTCCTTCATCTCATGTTTCACTTTACTCATCCTCAAATTAACTTCTCCCTCACTCCACCATAAACTTCACCTTACACCATCTCTTCAGCGACAGTCCATTCTTCAGATGAACTCTTAAGATTGCTGGAGATTTCACAGAAAACGTGTGTGAACGGTGGTTAAGAGGAAGGGTAAGGGAGACTTAACAAGATGGCTGCTGCCTGGTCGACAGTAGGCGGGAAGGGAATCAGCAATGTTTATAATTGTTATAGTTCATATTATTACTATTATTTGATTATTTGTTAAGCGAAGAGCGTGATATGCCCTTCTTGATGCTTAAACTCGTATACACTGCGTAACCCTTATACTGTGGATCAACCTTCCACACAATATTTTATATATATATATATATATATATATATATATATATATATATATATATATATATATATATATATATATATATATATATATATATCGTTTCCTGCGTTAAAGAGGTAGCGCCAGGAATAGACGAAGAGTTACCACTCTCTGTCGTGAATGATACGCCAATACCGGAGAGCCTGGTTTCCCCTGGCCGCTTCATATGGCTTCGTTCAGGCCACTGACAGCACGTTGCCCCCTGTATACCACCGCTCAAATTCGCTTGAGTCCGTGCACGCTTCACAACCTCCTTAGTGCAGGCCTCGAACACTCAAAGCATCTTTCACTCCATCCTTTCGATTCCGATTCGGTTCTCCCATTTTCCTTGTTCCATCCACATTCGATATATATATATACACCCTCTTAGTCATCCTGTTCTCATTCATCCTATCCAAATTTCCAAATCATTTCAGCACACCGTCTTCAGCTCTCTCATAAATACTTCTCTCACTACCACACTTCTCTCTTACCCTAGCATTTCTTAATCGACTAACCCTTCTCACACCACATATTGTCTCACAACATTTCATTTCGAATACACCCACCCTCTTCCGTACTTTGTCATCCATGGCCCACAAGTGGCATCACATATACCTACATCACACCACTACCAAAACCCAAACATCGAATGCATTAAACAGTTTTTCAAAATGCTCAGACCCCCTTTTAATCACATCTTCTTTGCCTGTAACCAACTCCCTATCTGTGGCCGTCATGGTCGCTCACATCTGTTCTATTCTCCTCACACGATTCATCTCCAAAAGTATAATCTTATTCTAAAACATCTTTCTATTCTCTCACCCCATCTCTTAATCGCCTTTAATCTTAAAAGTTCCTGTACCTTATTCTCAACCTCCTGCTGCTTTCTTTTGTACTCTTCCTAATCACTTGCACTCCTTCCCTGCAGGTACAATCCGCACACCTCTCCTTTCTCTTTCACTCCCATCTTAATCCCTTGTCCCACCAACCACCATCCATTTTCACACGGCTACAAACCCCGCCGCCCGTCGCAAAGCACACTCTTCACCCGCACATCTCACCACGGTCCCCCCAACTCCTCTCTCATCCCCCTGGTGTCATTTGGGGATCATAGCGGATCGTCAGGCTGACCTCTCCGCCACGGAGGCTCGTGGAGAGGTGCACGGAGGTGGTAGCATTCAGGACAACGAGGGAAGACACTCTACATGATACAAGAGATGTGGAGGAAATTGACCCCAAAAGAAGAACTGTTTCCTCACGCACATTTTTCTTTTTTCTCTCGCGACCTCGTCCGTCTCACGGTAGCGAGGGAGACGCAGTCTTCCTAAGCTGTTTCTTACTGTCCAACAATTACCAGCTCGGGTCCATTCCTTCATTCCCGGCTGTGCAACCAGACCCTCGGCAGGCGTGCTTGATAGTGGAGAGAGAGAGAGAGAGAGAGAGAGAGAGAGAGAGAGAGAGAGAGAGAGAGAGAGAGAGAGAGAGAGAGAGAGAGAGAGAATGCTTACCCTCTGGCTAGTATTTACGACGATATTTGGCCAGAAAGCAGGATTAGTACGTAACGCTCGTCGCAGGCAAAAAATATAGAGTTACGGAGAACGAGTCGTGTGAGTCTGAGTTCGATGTCGAGCGTTTTGTACAAGATGGAGAGACTGTGTGCTTGTGTGTGTGTGTGTGTGTGTGTGTGTGTGTGTGTGTGTGTGTGTGTGTGTGTGTGTGTGGCAAAGAGTAGAGACAGCAGCCTCGGACACAGGAGTGACATTTGACGACCATGTCGACAGAGACCCCGAGAACCCGAGCTTCGTCGACTGAGACTATCATGACTGGAAGTGTATCCAACTACAACAGACATCGCCTCTTTCCCATCTTGGCTGGTTCAGTGGCTGGGGGTGTTCGAGGGACGTGATTGAGGCATAATGGGGTCCCGGGACGCAGCCATAATCCGCGTGTCTGTCCCACTGGGTCGGGGAGGGAGACTGTCACCCAGCTCGTAACACCACACCGGCACCTGATGAGGGAACGTTCACCCAACGTTGGCTCCTTCGTCACCAGCGTCCACCCTCATCCTCTGGATAGAACCTATCCAAAAGGATTTGTGTTATTCGATCATTCACTTTGTCTGCCGTAAGGTTTGGTTGCTCTATTTGTCTGATCATCACAAAGGCAGTCAGTCTTTCTGTCGAACCTTCTCGGCAGTAAACACACGCTTCTAAGTATCAGGCTAACAGGGGATAACAATGGCAGGACGACATAGCTGGCTTAGCAACATGACGCTGGGGCACTTAGTGTCACCAAGCTCTGGATGAACTGTATCTGATCTCTTGTTGCGGACTCCCGGAGTCCACCGTCAGACCAGTCTCTTTCTCAAGCACATGTGACGTAGTATGATGGGAGACAGGGTATACAGGCCCTGCCTCCTGTATCCTACCACGCCTGTCATCCCCGGCAGCTCTGTTAGTATGGTGTGGAAGACGATCCCGAAGAATCTGGTTATATATCCTTTTGTTCCTCGGCCAGATCCTTCCAAGTGTCTACGAGTCTTCGACGAGTTGGTCTCTGGGCACACAGGCCATCCTAACACAAGTCAGGATCCTTCCCTGCTATGGCGGGCATTGCTACACACAAATTAGCTTGAACACCATGAGTTATCTCCTGCTGCTTCTCCCCTACACATACATCTTTACCAAGTTAACGTGGACGATACCTTGGCTGCCACAAATATACTGGTCATTGTACCTTCTCATTGACCCGGAGAGCTTGTGTTGGACCCGTCTTCAAGTCTTCTAAAGACAGTCTGATATATTGTCATGACTCCCTGCACAGAGTTACACCAGTATGACGATATAATCTCTCAAAAGAACATGAATTTTCCTGACTGGTGTCTCTCTCCAGGCAAACAACAGTGGATCAATTCCCAGTCCCTTGAGAATTCTGGAAGAACTCCCCTTCCCTTCGTCCTCAGCGTTCCACCCACCTCCCCCACGTAGCTTCTGGATGGTAAGGTGAAGATGTGCGTCGGCCAGACGGACGCCAGACCCAATAAAACCTTCAAAGTTGCTGGACACATCCGTCTGCACACTGTTACTCAACATCTCATGGGCGAGTCCATCCCGATAGAAAATGTTCACAAATATGCCACATTCGCGCGGTCATTGTTCATACAGACCAGCAGCAGCGTTAGGATGCGTCGTGAGCATTCTCCACATGTCATGGTACACAGTTCCCCTCGCCAGACTCTGGCTAAACCTGACGTATCAGGTCACGAGCCACCTGAGGAGATAGTTAATAGACCAGGAGGCAGTTTTCTCAGCGAAGTTCTTCCAAGATTTTTCTCCCTCGGGATTTTCCTCAGGTAGTTTTTGACATTGTCTGGCCTCTTAACCTCCTGCTTGAAACCCTCGCCGATCCTTGATTAAAACAACTCCCCTCCAGGAGGTAATCCAATGCCCAGCCGTCGGTAATTCAGGCGCCCTCATCGTCATGCTTCTCTTCGATCTCGAAGGTTGACGTATGTCTGCTTACTGGGATTCATACACGCTATAATGAGATCAAACCCTCGACTGCTTTCCCCAGGCTCAATTACTCGCTCCCGTTGGAACTCCCAGATGTTGACGCCACACTTGGCTACATAACCTGGACTCTGTCCTCACTGAGCTGGTCTTATAAAGGGGATGGTACACTTTCCGCTTGTGTTCTTCCGCTCTCTCTAGTGCCAACTAAAGTTTCAGCTCAAGCGTGGGTCATCCTTCACCCTATTCTAAGTCGTGCATGGTCGACAGCCACCGACCATAGAGGTGGTAGGGTTAAAGACAGTGGTGTAGTGACCCATAGCTTCAGTGGTTGTCAAGTTTCTTCTTTGGTCCAAGTCGCTGTCTTCATTTTTTCTGCCTCACCCACACACGGGCTCCGGACATTCAGTCCATGAACACACACACTTCCTCCATCTTATACGTGACTCAAAACCTTCATTATTGTTAACAACGCAGCGCTAGCCCTGCCAAGATGGGCAAATATTTAGGTTGGTAAATGGATAAGCCCCAGGAAAGGTTTCCCACATAGAGGCAACACTTAGGGTCTGCCAGTGGTGGGTCGCCTTGAGCCAGAGGTAGATGAGATGAAGACGGAGGTGGATGTACATCCATGTACTTAAACCGAAACCGGATGTACTTTAGACAGAGTATATCATATATATATATATATATATATATATATATATATATATATATATATATATATATATATATATATATATATATATATACTCCAACTTATAGTGATCGACTTAAACATGCAAGTCTCCTCCTCACGCATAACAACACGTAACTCAAACGACTCGTTCTTCGTCACCACACAGTGTCCTGCACTGAAGGCATTACACACTAGCCCTGCCTTTTAGCAAGATCACCACCCATGTACAACAGCCCCTGATCACCACCCACCTCGGGACAGGAAGAGCTGCAGGATCTCGAACTGGTTACAGTGGGCGGCCAGGATGATGGGCGAAATGTTGGGGTCGAAGTCACTGGATTCCTCGCCTCCAGCCCGGACCTGCAACACAGGGAGAAGGATTTAGTGCGGCACAGGGAGTGGGGCTTAGCGCGGCACGAGGGGGTGGGGATTACTTAAACACTGGCTGGCCACGTCCAAGTCCAGAACCTCGGTGTTCACAATATACAGATCCTACAAAAGTGGCAACAGGGTGCGCGCGTCTCTCTGGTAGACGGGGAACACATCAGTGGTCTACATAGCCATGGTGGTAGACGTTCTTAACCAACAGGTTCCTTCACCATCAGGTTAGGTTTGTTCAGATAATGTCCTTCAAGGGTCAAATCAAAGGTCAGGCCATCATACCACCGTGGTCAAGGATCGTATCGTCGTGCTCAAGAGTTGTACAGTCGTGCTCAAGGATCGTACCGTCGTGCTTAAGGATCGTACCGTCATGCTTAAGGATCGTACCGTCGTGCTGAAGGTTAGAGTGGTGAGAGAGAGAGAGAGAGAGAGAGAGAGAGAGAGAGAGAGAGAGAGAGAGAGAGAGAGAGAGAGAGAGAGAGTAGGCGGGAGGGACGAGGCTATAGGATGATTAATCTGAACAATAATGAAGGCTTGATGGAGTAATACAACAAGTTTGAAACTTATATCACGTCAGGAATATGATTATCAAACCATGGCTCATGAATATACTCTCTCTCTCTCTCTCTCTCTCTCTCTCTCTCTCTCTCTCTCTCTCTCTCTCTCTCCACAGATCTCTGAAGATCTTTATATCCTCTTAAACGAAATTTATGTCGGCCTGAGAGACGTTCAGCGACCGTGGGCGACTGGCTGAGTTCGACTACCCAAGAGGATAGGGTAGGGTCGGGTAGGGTGAGGCTAGGCGATGAAAGACGAAACCAAATGAACGTCGGCTGAGGCTAAGTGAAGATGAAGGAAGCTGCGAAGGAAGGAGAGGAAGAAAGAAAGGAAGGGGGGAAGAATGAGTAAAGAATGAACGAAACACGAGAGCAAAGTGAGTAAGTGAGTAAGTCTCACGTGAGAAAGGGTGAGGATAGGTAACTATGTATGGCCCGAGTGCAATCATGTGTCGCTGAAAAACATGGACGTAAAGTCCAGAGTAAAACGAACTTCTTTCATCACAAACTCCTCACTTCGTTCTCATATTTCTCAAGAACCTAAAAAAAAAGGGGGAAATAAAGCCACTGAAACATCAAAATATAGTAAATCAATAGTCTAACATGGAATTATCAAAACCAGAGATGGCAACCTTACAGATGACGTTACGAACATATTACGTTGTGTTCCATGTACAACTTTCACGTCACCAGACGAGGTAGGTTCAGCTCCGGGCTGTGATCCCAGATGAAAGTAGATACAAGGATTCTGAACCACCTTTGAACATGATACAATTCTCGAGCACGACGGTACGACCTTTTGAGCACGACCTGCACGGCAGTACGACCTTTGAGCACGATGGTACGACCTTTTAGCACGACGGTACGACCTTTTAGCACGACTTGCACGATAGAGCGACCTTTTAGCACGACGGTACGACCTGCACGACAGTACGACCTTTGAGCACGATGGTACGACCTTTTAGCACGACAGTACGACCTTTGAGCACGACGGTACGACTTGCACGACAGTACGACTTTTGAGCACAACGGTACGACCTGCACGACAGTACGACCTTTGAGCACGACGGTACGCTTCTTGGATATCATGTATTTGGCTACTGACCTGACCCTTGAAGGTCAGGTCACAGGTCAGTCCGTCATACTCATGGATGGTACCAGAGTGTTCAAGGGTCGAACCATCGCGCTTAAGGGGAAATTCGAGAAACAATCAAGACTGGAAACAGATCTTCATTCAAAATCATTACCGTAAAGAAAACGATTTCATTTAAAGATACAAACTCAATTTAATTAACACTTTATTCTAGGATACAAAAATCTCACCCGATAAGTATTCAGTCTCGAAACGTTTTCTTTTATTACTGTTAAATGAATGACAACGCTCGGTGACGTCACTGCTCTTAGTCTGTTTGTATCCAAGCTTCAGTTTCCTGGACACAAGTATTCTTAACCGGAGGGAAATTCGTCGAACCGTCGCTTTGAAGCCGGGTGTCGAGCGAGTAATGAAACGGTAAAGTCCGAACACAGTTGCTCGACACAACTGTTCCAAGAATGTAATAAACACAGAACCTAAATATTCGTAAAGGGACACACGAGAGGCTATTCGTTTGATTAAATAAACCCTTATGACTGATAAAAGCCTCGGTAATTTAGCTTTCGAATGTATAAATACATCTTCAAATGGACTCGAACCCGCTCATGACGTTCAACTTTTTTCTTCTCGAATTTCAAGTACGTTTGACGATATCCCATGACAAGTAATTTGTTTCATATCCACGAGTAATATCATTTGCGCTTTCTTAGTATGTGTCAAGTATACAAAGGTTCAGACCATCTGTATGTTCTCTTACGAAACTAACCAACGAGTTTGTAATGTCTTCCACCATCACAAAACAGCATCGAGAGGACTGAATGGTTTGTTGCTGTTCTGAAGTCCAGTGGTGTTTAACCACCCGTTCATGAGTTTATCACTCAACGTTCTTTTATCTAATCATGTTTTGCACACCGTGTGTGACGCGGTGCCCTACTTCAGTTTCCCGTGTGTGACGGAAATGTTCTAGTTCTTCTCTCTTGTTCTCTTCCACATGTGCACCAGACCTAATTCACTGTTGTTCTCTGCTGTGTCTCAGTGTCCTAATTCACTGTTGTTTTCTGCTGTGTCTCAGTGTCCTAATTCACTGTTGTTTCTCCCTTGTGTGACGTAGCGTCGCCTTTCATCATTAATCACCTCCACATGAGGTCTTTGTTCCTCAGTTGTTAATAACGTATTAGAAAATGGTTTTACATATTATGCATATTACCAGGTCATCGATCCCTAGTACCTCTGTCGTCAAAAATCATTTCGGTATCTATAATATCAAACACGACTCAATTGAGCCTTGAGCACGACGGTTACGACCCTTGAAGACGACTCACGCTAGGTAAAAAGGGCCGGGCCGTCGTACCCAAGGGTCGTAGCGTCGTGTTTCAAAAGGCTCATACCGTCGCGTTGATGGGATTTAACGACTTCTACTTCCCGCGACGTCCGTCTCAAGTTCGGCCAAGAACGGATGAAAGATTCCCGCCCTGGGGTACCCCATGCGTCAACGGTCTTATTGATGGTAGTCAAAAGGATTCTGAACCTTCCCTCACCCTTCCTTCAGGTAGATTATCAACGGACAAAATTAAGTTGAAGCAACTGCGAGGTTTTATAAAGAATTCTGAACCTTATGGACTCCTGCTGCAAGGCTGAGTACCACACGCAAGATTTAAACTGGCGTGAGGTGAATTATGAATTACTGAGCCTTATGTCATGTTTCCGTTCGGCTGACTATCGTATGGAAGACTTAGATGATGCGAGGTTAGATAAGGGATACTGATCTTTGTGTTATATCTCTGGTGAGCTGATTGTGAAATGGCATGCAAAGTCTAAACGAATGTGAGGTTATGTATAGAATACAGAACCTTATAACCTTCCTTGTTAGGCTGATTATCATATGCAAGGAACTGATTTGAAGCTAGTAAAGAGTACTGAACTTTATGTCGTCCCTCATTAAGCTGACTATCGCATCATAATAGTGAAATAACGTAGGAATAGACTCAGTCAGTGTCAGATGCACAGGAAGTAATCCTAGTTACTGAAAGATCAACAGAGTAACATAACACGGGGATACTCGCCTCATACACTCTTCCGTGTTTACACTTACCAGCTCTCGTCAGCCAGCGGTACTGGCTAGCAACACCAGCGAACCGTCCCTTAGGTGTATGGACGGTACAATATGTAACCTAACCAGCGGTACTAAGTAAGTGCGATTCGCCGTTACGTACAGTGAAGATAATTGACATCAGTGCACTTGCCGTTAGTGATTTACGTTTGAAAGTCAAGAATACAGAACTCTGATATAGTCTGCTCTCCTTGTTTGGTAATGACACGACGCTAGTTGGGAAAGCTATCGGGCAGAATGAAAGGGACGAAAAACCTACGAATCTTTAAAGTAAGAAATACATTCATATTTGTTTGAAAATACAAGAAGATATCTGAGTTGTAGAAATCACATTATATTTATCTATTTTTCTTTTTTTTTTTACGAATTCTGTAATCCATTCTCACAAGGGATTTGTTGACGAACTGGCTGCAGTGCAATAGCCATGTACGACTTCGAGTTTGATTCAGTCTTGCATGTTCCGAATCTATCTATCTAGATTCGTATCTTATGAATAGTGATGGTCAATCGGGCTCCAAAATCCTGTAGTCACACGAAAGTTAGCCTGCACCGGTTTGATAACTCCATCACAAGCAATATGAATGATCATTTTCCTCAACATGTTCGGACATCTCTCTCAGCATAACTTGAATTATCTAGTGATATTAGTCCACCCTTTTACCCTTAAAGTATCCTGACCTATTTGACGTAATTCAATAAGGAATTACTTCATTTCATTTCAATGATATGAGTTTAAGTATGTGGTATGAGTCAGGGATTTTGGAATCTATTACGAAATGGAAAACGTATTCATAACTAAATCTCCCTGAGACAAGTGGAGTACTATTGGCTCAGTTTGAATTCCCTCGAACCCAAGGGTTGCCTGACTGCTGCACCTGGACGATACAGTGAGGGAGAGAGAGAGACACTGACCTTGAGGCGAGTGGTGGTACTGTGTGTGTGTGCGTGTGACGTCGGGTCGTGATGGAGAGACATGCCGTGGTTTACGAGAGTTTACATGAGAAAGACAGACAACAGGAGGCCTGATTGGCCTACGTTTGGGTGGTCTAAGAAAAAAAAAAAACAAAAAAACATCATTCTTCTCTTGCTCTTGTTTAACGACATTACTGTATCTTTACGACAAAATTACTTAAACTGGGTTTTAACGAATTTCTTAAACGAGTTGTTTATCGCTTCTAGTTACCTATCTCTTTATGGCAGCCGACGGGGGAAAACATGCTCCTAATTATGGCCTTCTCTGATGAAAGGAAAACTGAAGACGATAAGGATGAGAACGTACGAAAATGTTAACGAGAGCTCCTTAGGTGTCTAACGATCTGACGCTTCCTAGGGAAAATGTAGAGAGGCAAACAAACAGAGGGAAGAGAATTCCAGAGCTTCGCTGGTCCAGGAAATAAGGGAGGTATTACATAACGGTTCATCCTCGTGTAGGCTGGTCTCCACACAGGAACCATGGGAAGCAGCAGCCAGGCGCGTGCCGATGCTCCACAACTGACCGTCTGTGATGTTCGAAGACTGTTCGAGAGGGGTATAGCTCCTATTGTGAGATTCATCGACTAATTGAGGATTAAGAATGGTTTAATGACTATTAACAGATACGAAATTCTCCTGCAAAAGGGATGTATGAAGGCCCCCCCACTCTCTATGCAATATGAGGATACCATTATCTTGCACCCTCGAGCTTTATATTAAGACGGATGTTTATATATGACGAAAAGTCTTGAAGTCTCATTGTATAGTGTACGGCAACTGTCCAATGTTATCTTGTACGTATGTAGGTACACCAGTACGTCAGAGTGTTCGTAGCGTGTTTATTAGTATCCTGATAAACTGTGAGGCTCTGACCACAGTATATCAACTGACTGTTATATTTCTCTCTCGTGTCTCCCCTGATGATGTGATTATTACACGAAAGTGCACTTGGGAACTTATCGTGTTTCATTTTCCCCGTGGATTCATAGGAATATCTTGATCACGCGCAAAATTGTGATTCTTTCCTATGTGTATATATATATATATATATATATATATATATATATATATATATATATATATATATATACATATGGTCCGGAGGGTTGTGTTCCCTTGCTTCACATACAGGAAGTACGTTAATCCTGGGATGGTTCATTTCAGGAGTGTGTGTGTGTGTGTGTGTGTGTGTGTGTGTGTGTGTGTGTGTGTGTAGACATAACTAACCCCTTGCGCACGACGGTACGGCCCTCGGGTACGAAGGCCTGGTCTTTGGCCGGACTCTTTATCAATAAGGTTCAAAAGTGTCGCCTTAACACCCTACAGTCGTAGTCAAGGGTCGTACTATAGAACACAGGGGGTTGAACACTGTGTATCACACATCCAAACCCAGTTGGGTCAAGTTAAAGTAGGCGTATATAGGTTCAGTTTCCAAAGGAGAAGTTTAGTTTAGTTATCTTAAATGTCTTTTTTTCTCTCTCTCTCTTATTTTTGGTCTTTTACAAACCATTTCACAAACCTAGAATATGTTCAGGGATGTTTAGCCAAACCAGATCAGGGAATTCTTTTCAAGCAGTTGTCTTCGAGTATTTACATAATGGACTCAACTCTCTCTGGAGGAAAATACATACAAGTTTACGACTTTGAACTAATTTACCAGGAATTCGAATGCTAATCCAGTCTGGTGGAGAATGTGTACGTGTGTGTGTGGAGCATCCACCCCCTGAACACCACGCGCGCCAGTACGCGTGTCGTCTGGTGTGGCTTCTCCCGCATATTTCCATGATAGTACAGTCGACCGTGTGCTGTGTGTTATTGCATTCTGCACATACTTGCCTGGTGGTGCGGGAGGGACCATGAATAAGTGTAGCGTCCTGGCGCGCCTCACGCACACCACTCCGCTTGCGAACGCCTGTTGTCGCAAAAAATATATATACATTTTTCAAGATACGTTTCGTACGGCCACCGTGACTGCAATATTCGCAGAAAATGACGAGTTTCATTCCCCTCCCATTAGTCTTGAGTTGACTACTCTTGGACACACAGTGCGAGAGCAGGAAGAAGAAAATAATGATCAACTTTCAGGAGCAGGAGGAAGGAAGAGAACGCGCATATTACGTACAGAAGAAAATGGATTCAAGAAAAGCAAATGTGTACAACTAAGTGTAGCGACAGTGCTATGTAGTCAGGTTCAGTATGACGTGTGAACGGATGGCGGTCAATCAGTACATCAGGACCTAAGTTTATAGTGGTATCTCCCCTCTACTCTTCAGCCAGCCTGCAGAAGGCGAAGCCATATGCCCTGGACACAACGATGGTGTGATTCAAGAACAACCCCTGCACCCCTTCGTAGGCAAGGCGGTCCTCCCCCATCTACAGCATGTAGAGGTCTGGACGCAGGTGGGTACATGCCAACACTTCACGCGTTGTCTCACACTGTGGCAACCCTTTTTTTTTTCTTTTTTTTTGAGCGTGAAGACACGATCCTTGATCACGACCTTTCGAGCACGATGGTACGAACTTTAGGTGTGATGATCTGGCCTTTAACCTGACCTTTAAAGGTCAATTCTTGTTATGTCATTCACGCTTGACCCAACATTAAGTATCTTCGTCGTCGGGATGAGGGGACATGAGGTCAGAGGTTGTTAATTGGTCGTTACGATCGTTGTGTGATAGTTGCTGCCTTTACATAGTCGTCTGTCTACAATGAAATGTGAATATGTATACAATATGATTAAAAAAATAAGAGATTCTAAGCAATTTATCTTTGCGAATTCTACTCCATGCAATAAGCAAGAACAACAGTATACAAGATAAGACAGAAAGATAGCAGATAAAACATGAGCCAAAACATTAAAGCAAGAAACTAGAGGACTTTAAGAAGAGGGATGAGAAAGCAAATGATAAAATATAGTATAAGAAAACGAGAGGTATTGAAGCATCAACAAATTAAGTACAGCACGAGAGAGAAAGCAAAAGACAGGACAGTCGTCTCTCTCCATCATCAAACCTTAGAACAAACTGGAAAAGCAGAGGCGAACGTAAAGAACTATGAAGAGAGAGAGAGAGAGAGAGAGAGAGAGAGAGAGAGAGAGAGAGAGAGAGAGAGAGAGAGAGAGAGAGAGAGAGAGAGAGAGAGGCTAGACGAATGCAAGACATACGGCAAAAGGAGGAGGAGGAGGAGGAGAGCCCTCCTCTGTCAGACTCACCTTGACCCAGTCGTTGGCCAGCATCTCCGGCGTGATGCTGGGATGGTTGATGAGCATCTCCACGATCTTGTAGACTCCCTCGGTGATGGCGTACAGCAGCGCGTCACCTGCAGTGCCCCCGACACACACACACCACCACCAACCACCACCACCATGTTAATAAATCGTTCATAAAACACCAATGTTTTTCACAGTCATCCTAAGCTAACAAATGGGTTCCTCGTACATAATAAGAGCACTGCTTCCTACAGTCAGCCTAAGAAATACTATACATTTTTACCCTTCATAGGAGCCTCCATGCTATGTAACAGACGCAGTGACATGTACAAAAATGACTCGTTTACCTGTTTCACTGGCTCTCCCTACATAGTCACGCACCTCAACTCTCGTAGTGCTAAAAGAGACATGGGTTAATAATGTATGTGGTAACCCCCTTTGGTCAAGACTGTAAGTGCCAGTGATAACCTGGAATAAATGTTAATGACAGGGTTGTCTGTGAGGCCACAGCCTCCTGGTGGTGTCCTGCAGGAGGGATCCGCCTCACACTGTTATCATCTTCCTCAATCCTGGAAGCTTCCACAGTGAAAAATCAAGATGATGAAAATAATGATAGAATAATGATTATTTAGGTGAAGTAAATAAACAAATGATTTTCATAACGATAGTTAATAATAATAATACTAATAATGAAATATTAATAATGATAAAAATGATGATACAACAATGATAATAATAATAATAATAATAATAATAACAACAACAACAAAATAGTAACAATGATAAAAATATGATAATGATGATAATCATAATGATGATGATAATAATAATAATAATAATAATAATAATAATGATAATAATAATAATAATAATAATAATAATAATAATAATAACAATAGTGTTCTGTCTGTCTGTGAAAAAAGTTCATGGAAGGCTTTCACCCTATGAAGCTAAGGTTGTAGTGAGGAACGTAGGTAACAAAGAGCTTGATAAAGATAAGGTTGTAATGAAGAGTATAGTGAGGCTAGCTTAGTGAAGGTTGAAAATACTGTGAAGATAAGAAGATAAGGGTGTCGTTTAAGAGTCTTACTGAACCTAAGCTGAAGATAATAATAATAATAATAATAATAATAATAATAATAATAATAATAATAATAATAATAATGATTATTATTAGTATAATAATGATAATAATAATAATAATAATAATAATAATAATAATAATAACACTGATAATAGTAATGATAATAATAATCCGTTATATTATTTTCTTCTATGATAATCATATAAATTTCATTCAACCACACATGCAGTCCTCTTAAGAGACTTATTGTGAAGCATCTCGACTAATAGACATCTACCATCTATCAGAACTGGACTAGAGGTTGGCAATGTGATATTTTCACAATAACTGAGCTATACAAAATTCATATATTTACACGAGTGAATGGCTTATAATGCATTCAATATGAGAAGTGAACTATGCAAAGTACTGTTATATGGTTAAGAAAAATATGCACAAAACATTCATTCCCAAGAGTGAGACTGTACAATGTACATTTCCATCGGTCAGAGGTTGGTTAACATCATCTGTTACAGGTGGAGAATATCTTCTGGTAATTGTGCTCGAGTGTTCTGGAGACCAGGGACATAATGATAGTCTGCTCCAAGCATAAAGACACTGAAAGCAGGAGAGTGGCGCAACACTAGTGTACGTTTGAATTCCTTTTATGTTGAAGCCTCCAGTCACGGACCAAAAGTCCACATCAAGGCCGGGCCTTAATTGAAATATAGAGAGGATTATGAGAGGGAAAAAGAAAAGAGAAGGAATAATATTTACAAATTTTGGAGGAAGTGAACAAAAAAACACACCTGTCTTTTCCAATGCGCCAGGTTAATAGTTATTGGGAAAGACAGGAGAAGGTAGAGAGTTCCAAAGCTTCGAGGCGATGTAGAAGAACCTCAGAGTCCACCAGCTCTCGATATTGACGACCTGACGTATGGCTGGATATGCGACGACACAGCTTGCCTCTATGGGGTATGTCTTTCCTTTGACCAAGTATGTGGACGTGAGGTGAAGTCTTGTGACACTCGTCCTCTGCTATGTTGCGCTACCGGAGATCCCACCTGTGTCTCCTTACCTGAAACCTCGCCTCTGTGTTAATCTCTGTGAGGAGCGCGCCTTTGTCTTGCTGCAGCTGTGAACTTTGCGATAATTGCTTTGGCTTCCTCACGCGAAGACCAGGATCAGCTGCTGGAGAGCGAGTCACGGGTCCTCAGCGTCGATGTCAAGGCTGCTTATTCCTGTCTCACGTCATCCTTAATGGGGAATCTCGGACATGATATCAATTTACTGTGACGGAACTCTACGATGTTCAGTTTGGCTCTGATGATCCACCACTAGGGAAGACCTCAGAAGAGCAGTAAACTTGGAAGACCTCGCCACACGCGGGGACAGATCTAAGTCTCATGCAATATTACCTCGTCTGAGACCATATGGTCTTCTGCCATCTGCGTTTTCCATGGACTCCCATGTAACATGATAAAACTGGCGAGACTTTGGACTCAGTTGATGAGTTCTGTCATCCCCAAAGGTTCACCGACATGAAAATCTTCACAAACAGGGTCCAACTTTTTTTCAGAATCTCCATAAATAATAATGCGTCTTCTGCTAAAAATCTCGAGTTCACGACAGATTATCGACAGACGCTCCACCATGACCATCATATCTCACCTCAGTAATCACCACTGAATAAAAACACTGACCCATGCCGCAGCAGGGATTCATGTGTCTCCATGATAACAAGAGGAACTATGGAGAGGCTGGTCTGTCCAACAGCTCCCGAGTTACTATCAACCATACATCAAAATTACTCACTTCAGTCGCGACCTGACTGAGAGGAAGGATATCTCAGGCGTGTCACGATGCACTGAGCCAAACGCTCTTTAGTAGACCCCAACATCCACGCAGCAGAAAGCTTTCCATCTGAATCTATCATCATGATGCTCTAACAAAATCTTCAAGGTCGGTACACGACTGACTTTTTGGTGTGTGAAGCTAGACAGCTTAGCTTGATATGTCGGAAGGCAGACGATCACAGGATGAGGCAAAACAGACGGGAGATGTAGATCATCCAGTCGTGTGTGTGTGCGTGTCTCCTTCCTCCTCCCACATTAGGATTACCCAACTTCCTCTCCTAGTGAGGTGGTCTGATGTGCACCACATAACACTATACTAAACTTCCTGAAACTCCTGGACGGTAGGAGCACTACCAACTTTCGTGTCTCCCCAGTGAACGTCATGGATCTCTCTCTCTGTCTTTTTATCCCGGGGAAGCCACGTCCTCCAGCCTCTGGGGAAGTGGAAAAAAATAAGAGAAAAAAAAAGAATCAGGGAACCGAGGGTCAGCGTCTAGTGCCCTTACAGTACACAGGTGCAACTTCTGGCTCTGTGAACCTGTTGTCAAGCATCTGCCTGAGTACACCATCTACAGACCTTCGTTTACTGTATACCAGTTGCCGGTGATGATGACTGTTCTGACGGTGGTGCGCTCGGACTATAGAGAAACCTTGGTGGCAGGTGCGTCATCCATCTTGTGAGAGGAAGATCACTTGTACCATAACGACCAAACGGCCTCTCTGAGTCACCCTCGGGCAACATCTGAGCAGCAGTCACCCAGCCAGAGCCCTGGGTCTTGGCCTCCTCCAAAGAGCACCAAAGTTACAACGCACAAACCCACATTTTGAGGTCTGTCAACCTTGCTCTTCCTACCCACTTTAAGAGGAAGACCAGCCGGAGAGATTGCTTTCAATACTATTGATTTCGCTGTCAAAGTAAGGCCAAAACTCTTCTATCAATGTATGTCTGAGGGAGGAGGAGTAGGAGGAGGAGGAGGAGGAGGAGGAGTAGGAGGAGAGAGGAATGAGGAGTAGGCAGTCATGTGGATGAGGCCAGTAAGTGTGCAACACCAGTCATGAGGCAAGACAACCTCTGTACGACCTTACCATTCTGGCCACGACCCTCAACGATACCCGGTAGGTTCCTCCTGTACGACTTGACAACCCTCGGCACGACCCTGAGAGAAGCAATAACCTGCTCAGAACCGGTTGGCCAGAGAATCCGTCAGCAGTCTGGCCACCCCACCCCTGCGGCCATTACAAAGATCCACCCACCGACTCGTCCTCCTCTTCTTCTCCTCCTTCGGGAGCTCTTCAGGCACTGGACTCAGGCCACAACTTTCCCCCTCCCTCAGACTTTTCGTCACTGACGGCAAGAGCTGCACAAGTTTGGAGGCTCCAGGTTAAGACGCAAGCAATCTGGCCCAGTGACGTCGTCGCAAAACAACGTTAACTCCTTGAGTACGACGGTACGAACCCTAGAGTACGATGGTACGAATTCTTGAGCACGACGGTACGAACCCTAGAGTACGATGGTACGAATTCTTAAGCATAACGGTACGAATCCTTGAACAAGAAGGTACGAATCCTTAAGCAAAACGGTACTAGCTTTTGAACAAAACAAGGCTGCACATTATGGTAAATTGTAAATGTGATCCACTATGGTAAATTTTAAATCCGATACCATCATGTAAACTTGTAAATCTGATCGACTGATCTACAGTGAGTCACATATCTTAATCGACAAGTTACAAATCTGATCTGCAGTGGGAGTTACAACTCGGACCCGCAGTGGGAGTTAGAAATCTGACTAAAATGGAAGTTTCAAATCTTATCCACAGTGGGAGTAACAAATCTGATCCACAGTGGGAGTAACAAATCTGATCCACAGTGGGAGTAACAAATCTGATCCACAGTGGGAGTAACAATTCTGATCCACAGTGGGAGTAACAAATACTATCCACAGTGGGAGTAACAAATACTATCCACAGTGGGAGTAACAAATCTGATCCACAGTGGGAGTAACAATTCTGATCCACAGTGGGAGTAACAAATACTATCCACAGTGGGAGTAACAAATCTGATCCACAGTGGGAGTAACAAATCTGATCCACAGTGGGAGTTAGCACACCGCAGCACCGTAAGCCATAATACATCACACACTCAACATCATTATCCTTGATCACTTTGCATTTTCATCTACTTTCACTTTCTAACCTTTCGTTCTTACCTAGATCTAATCAAACTATTTTCCTGACGCCTCAAGGTGCACATTAGCGTTCCTCAAAGATTACATATAATCTTAAGCAAGTGACACTCAGCCTCGCTGGAGTGGAAATGAGCCAAGAGGAGCCAGTGACTCCAGAGTGTGTTTCAAGCGCCGCCCCTGCTACTGTGTGTGTGTGTGTGTGTGTGTGTGTGTGTGTGTTAGCAACAGAAATGTTCTGTGTAAGATTTAGAGCGGCCGCCGACACCCTCCCCACTCTCTGAATCCCGGAAAAAATCTTCCGCATGAAATGGAAAGAACCAATCACAACTTGGACAATATATAAAGCCAGTGATAAACCACACTACCAGGTGTCCGGATCCTTACTGCCACACTCCAGCAGTTTATAGCTAAAATTTACAGTCGGGGGACTGAGCATCTGTCCTGGTATTTCACACCGCAGCGAGGGTCGAAGCCTAGCCTCAGTATTTCACAGTGTGGCTCATGATCCGATACCTTATAATATTGGGGTCGAGGCCTGAACCTTTCTTCCGATATTTTACACTAAGGAGATTTGACATTCCAGCCCCATATCTCACAGTGCCCGTACCTCCGGTCTGATATAATTTGTCGGAAGATGTAAATTTTGGCCCCGGGTTAAGAATCTTGGGTTTTGAATCCCGATCGAGATACTCTAACTTGAGGTGCGCGGCTCGGTCTCCAGCCGTGATATTCTACACCATGACAGAAACTTTAGTAGCCTGATTCCATGAATTACACCTTGACGGTAGTATGAACAACATCCATCTGGAGATCTGGAAGGTAAACACATGCGGCAGCTACCCTGGCGGGCGAGGTGTGGCGCGCTGCTGGCGTCCAAAACTCCGGACGACGGTTTAAAACCCCCTTTTCAAGGACACGTCATTCATTACAAATACGTACAAACTTTTTCCACCTGGTCAACACTACAGCTGAGGCTTATTATCATGAGAGTTATTATGTAAGGTCTCCATCGAAGCATCTCGCCCTCTTCATAAGACATGGGTATGCCTGAACCATGTGGGTGTGAAACACAGGCTAGCGAACTGGGAGAGGAAGGTTGTGGTTGTGGTAGCGCACGGTGCTACGAGGCAGGGACGATAAAGGGGTATAAGGAAGATGATTGATTTACTGGTGTTGGCGACAACGTATTTTTCTCACATGTTGTTGGTTTATACATAGTGCAGGAGAAAAGATAATGATGAAGGGAACGCTACGCTACAAAAGGTCAAATACTATTAAACTTAAGTCCATATAAACATTACTAAACATATGAGAGAGAGAGAGAGAGAGAGAGAGAGAGAGAGAGAGAGAGAGAGAGAGAGAGAGAGAGAGAGAGAGATGCGTAGGGAGAGGGAATAACAGAGAAGAGTGGAAGGGGAGCAAACACACTGGGGAAAAGACGTAGAAGAAGTGGAGAGGAATGTACACAGAGACCAGGCAAGGGGAAGCCGCGCGCAGTGAGGCCCAGGCCACAGAGCCGAGCCCCAGGGCGGTGTTGAGAGAGAGAGAGAGAGAGAGAGAGAGAGAGAGAGAGAGAGAGAGAGAGAGAGAGAGAGAGAGAGAGAGAGAGAAATTCAATGATAAAAAAGAATGCAAAAGAAAATCGTTCTCACGTAATAATAATAATAATAATAATAATAATAATAATAATAAATAGAATACATGAAAGACGACAAAAAATCTTTTAGTAATCCAATGATAACAAAAGCTTCCATCACTGTACATGGCATCACAAACTCAGGCATCATCATCATCATCATCATCATCACTACGGGAAAATACGTAAGCAAATGGAAACACAGATAAGAAAATATATAAAAGTTGTCATAACTTGTTCTCTGGACAGGACAAGCTAATGAATAGCTCACCCTCAAATATATATATATATATATATATATATATATATATATATATATATATATATATATATATATATATATATATATATATAAATATATATATATATATATATATATATATATATATATATATATATATATATATATATTCTATCCGGCTCCGCGTGGAAGAGGTTACACAGCGAGTGTAAAGTCTTCTTTGGCGAGGCTGTGTCACTGGGAGTACAGTCTCGTCAAAGAACTTCTCACTCCAAAGGAGTCAACATTTCTCTGCTGTTAAAAGCAGCGCAGCCTCGAACTGCGGGAGCCTTTCGAGAGGTCCTGGGGTAATTGTAATATATATATATATATATATATATATATATATATATATATATATATATATTTTATTTTTCCCCGTGGACTCATAGGAATATATATATATATATATATATATATATATATATATATATATATATATATATATATATATATATATATATATTCATAAAATGCAACACGTCACTACTATGTAAATCTTGAACTATGATAAAAGATATAAAAGATAACATTCAGAACGTAAGCAGAGGAAGTATGATATGTTGATCAACACGAACTTTTTAGACACTGGAAGTCATTCCTTTATAAATAAAAATAAGAAGTAAAACTTTGCTTCACTGCTTCAAGTGTACTACACCAGGTCACCTGTTTCCCCAGGACACTGTGTTGGGTGAAGGTGGAGCTCTGGTAGTGGGGTGAGCACGAGTGTGTGTGTGTGTGTGTGTGTGTGTGTGTGTGTGTGTTGAGGGGTAGGTAGGAAAGGTTAAAGAAGGACGTTGCTCTTCACTTCAGCGTCTGGATCCACTCACCTAGTTAGCTCAGAGCCCGAGCCTTGCCACATATTACCAGATGTCCTTTGATCTTCCCTGTGGTTATTACAGTACTTCAAGAAACGACCCAACATGGTATAACGGGTCATGGGAACCCGCTCAAGTATCTATACAGCCACAGATGTTGTTCCAGATCACTACTGAATACCATGTACAACATTAGTATCAGAAAATGCACTAAAAAAAAAAGAACATGAAAACCAATACCTTCAAGATCCCTCACTATTAACAAAAACGCTCAGACGAACATGAAGGATCCAAGTTTTATCTATGGGGATAAACAAAAGGGTCCATATGACGTGAGTTTACGTCTCTCTCTGCTTGGGCACCACAGGCCTATGACATATCTGAGTTGGCGAGTCCATTACACTCAGATGGGTCTATCCTTTCTGTCGTCTGCACTATACCACAACCTCCCTATAAACAAGACCTCCAGGTCTTTGCCATACCCACGCACGAGCAGACTTGGCAAGACCGACCTGTGTCTTATATGGCTTAGAATCTAATCTCTTTTTTCTTTTTTTTTTTCCAAGAGAAACAGATAGCACCAAATGCTCCTTCTTCTTCCACTTCAGGAGGAATGCTCCTTCTTCTTCCACTTCAGGAGGAATGCTCCTTCTTCTTCCACTTCAGGAGGAAGCTTCTGACCCCTCAAGTTTCGGCAATCAACGCACCAACCATTAAGTTGATGTAGTAACCCAGAACTTGGCTGCTCCATGAACCATCTATTCTCTGTCAACACAAGTACTTTAGGGTACAAGAGGTAGTAGGGGGGTTGTTGTGGCCCTCGTCCACTGTTAGTCTTTACTCTGTATGGCAAACAAACACATGGTCCCCTAGACGACAAGTGATCACACGGCTGAAGTCCTACAGCAGAAAAAGGGGTCATGGAAATGGTGGACGATCACAAGCGAGGTACACCTCCTTCCTCACCAGGGTATACAGGCACGAAAATTGAACTGTAAAAAGGAACATTTGAAAGGTTTTCATTTTTTTTCTTATTTTTTCAAAGTATAATAGTCTTCTTGGATGGTCATTTTCAGATTCTCTCCACTTTCCTTGTTCAACCATTTAATTGGAAGGGTCGCTCGTTCAGATGCTGTTGTCGAACTACGTTATGTCGCCCTGAACATAACTCCTTTTATTGAGAACTGATAAAAGTGTATGAATAAATAAGATCTTACCCTGAACATAACTCCTTTTATTGAGAACTGATAAAAGTGTATGAATAAATAAGATCTTAGACCACATAGTGATGTTCTACGAATGCTTCAGCCATCATGGTTCTCTTCATCAACCGTAAACTCAAACGCTACTGACTGATTAGCCCAGAGTAGGTACAGAGGAGACGAAGCTGTCCACACCAACTGCGCCATGGACCCAACCAGAGGAGGTTGGTAAGTAATCACCGTAATGACTTGGTATCAAACTCAACATCAGAGTCAACGATTGATATCTGTGCATAACTTGTCCATTTGGACTTCCAGATGCTGGCTGACTACTGGCTTAACTCTGTCGCTAACAACTTCGATATAAAATGGGTGGTAATCACGGAGACCCCAAGCCTTTTGACTCTATGTTCAGCACAACACGCGTCTGTCTTTCGTCTTGTGAAAGTGTGTGTTGCCACATGAGATGCTGCTATGAGAAGGGTTCAGTCTCACAAGCCTGATGTTCTTATGACCTGCCATTATCTTTCCAGACAAGAGAGGCAGTGACTGGAGACAATAGAAAGAAAAAAAGACAGTGTTAGATTATTTCTTAATGCCACATCCAGGTCGGAGGGAGATCTGACTCTTCCCTATGGTCTCACCAGTGTTAAGGTGGAGAGGAAATAGTGTCAGCTTAATCCTCAAGAATCCAGCGTCTTCACCGCTGTCGTTAGTTCCTCCTCACTCAGGATATGAAGCAATGATCGAGGTCTCCATCCACGTACCTTGCTGGGGACCCACTCAGCTCTTGGTAATTGGGTGGATGATTCAATGGTCTTATAAAATCCTTATCTTAAAAGTAATGAAGTTGAGGCTACTCTCAGATGGACGAGGAGAAAGATTAGTTATCATATACAAATGTCCCGCCTATCCAGACGTACCGAACCACGATTTCCTCCACTAACCCGACAGATGAAGTTGGGCCCGGGAGCGACAGACACACTGTAGGAGAAGTCAAGGGCACAGCGAAAGTTAGGAAGTCACAGACACGCTTCAGACAGGAGGGGGTTAACCACAGACGTAGGTTAAACACAGGTGACCACAGACAAACCAAGAGGAGGCAGTCAGAGGGACACAACACAGGCCCAGAAGAGCCAGGTTCAACTCCATGCTGAGGATCAAACTTCCCCAGTGTAGTACACGATAGGCTGGCCACCAGTCCCCTCCACCTGGAACCTCCACCTGGAACACACGTGAGGCGTTTTCTATCCTTACAGGACATAAATTCTCAAAATCGTATCAGTGGTTTCTCTTAACTTTACCATTATCGTTCCAGGTATGGATATATATGATCGATAGTGTCAACACTCTAACAAAGATTTTAGGGATTTCCAGGTGGAGAAAACTGGGGCGCAGTTGTCTAAATACCCACGTCAGAGTTGGTGGAGAGAGCTATATCCCAGCGTGCCAGGGAACCCCCGCCTCTCCAGCATGTCGGGTCACGTCGGTGAGTCCTCCTCCTTCCCGGCAGTTACTCCCTCACTCACCACACAGGTGTCACACCCTCCCTAGCTCAACACCGTGTGGCAGTAAAGTGCCAGCAGAAGTCATCACCGTGAGCGTGCCTCGATCATCTGGGGAGAACGGGGGCCCCCCCCATACATAGCTTTCTCAAAAGCCTTTATCTCGCCTGTGAAGAATCCATGCAGTTACAAATGCCAAAGACAAAACTTTCCGGAGAACATAATTGTGGACGCTTCTGGCCTCTACCTGCCAGCCACTCGTCACTCTACGTGTCTAGGTCATCTGGCTAAGGTAGTCTACGTGACGGAGTGGTGGCCGCGTAATGCTGCCGGCCTAGGGCCTTCCTCAGCCTACTGCACCTCCACTACAACTGGCGTCCCACGCATCCAGTCCGACTGCCAAGGGTCTGATCCATCATCCACTGGTGAGAGGAGATGTTTGAGGCAAATTCATGGTACGTGACAGGGCAAGAGCAGAGGTTATAGAAGTACCAGCCTTAGGGTAGCTTAGCGTTAGGGTTAAGATTTTAAAGAGGTTGTTGATGACGAGCAGAGGTATGGCGCGTGTGACACCAGCTCACCCAAGCAATTCTAATATGAGGGCAACTAGCAAGAGCACAAGATAAAGCGCGCACAGGCTGGTGGGGAGGAGGAGGAGGGAGAGAGACCTACGAGACAGAACCGTCGAGGAAGACTCACTCTCAGGCAGGTGGCCGACGCCTCCTCGGAGAAACCGGCAAGAGAACGAGTTAGGCAGGAGGGGCGCGTGTCGTGAGGGGGGGAGGAGGAGCGTGTCTCAGGCCACAGTTATTAATGGAACACAAATTGCCTTCTGCTCCATGTTTTTGTCAACTTTGAATTCACAAAACGAAAGGTGTTAATATAGAGTCAACAGATCATGCTTCGGGCGACGCTGTGAAGCATCGCCCTCAAGTTATTAACGCTACTCTATCTACCAGAGGCAATGACGCTGACGACTAACCAATTTTGACGTTCTCCTGCAGGAGGAGGAGCTCGACGATCTCGACGTTCTCATTGTCGACGGCGATCTGGATGGCGGAGCGGCCCAGGATGTCGGTGCAGTTCACGTTGACGGCGGAGGGCGGGGAGAGGCAGCGCATCATGGTGTGCTTGTCCCCTCGCTCGGCCGCCTCGAGGAACACCCGTTCCTTCGGATCCATCATGTGACCATCCTGCCGGAGGAAGAGCTAAGTGTCACGGGAGGTGCTGGCTTGGGGGACCAGTGTTTGGGGGTTAGCTGGGGGTGAAGAGGAGAGGAAAGGAGAGGGTCTAAGTGGAAGAACATATGAACCATACTAGGAATAAGTGTGTGTGCGACGGTATACATGTAAGGTCACCTCTGGAACAGGAAGGGCTGAGTGTGAGCGGATGGACCAGTGCTATAGTCAAACCTGAGGAGGGGGAGGTAAGTGTATGAGGAGGGAGAGGATCCTAAGGAAAGAAAACACATACATGAACACTTGGTGTGGACCAGCAACATGTCCCGGGCCTGTTAAACTAAGCCTGAGTGAACTACGGGTATAAACACAGCCACAGTGGCCCTGAAGGGAGAGCAGGAGGCTGATCTGTAAGAAAATATACATCTTTCAATAAACATGTCTTCTTCGTTCTTCATGCCTCGTCTGCAAGTGGGAACATCACGAGCGAAACTGTTCTCTTCGCTATCTTCGACGATGTCGTTTCATCGCGAGTTGGAGAGCCCAGTGTTGTGTAGGATCTTCATAACCTTGAAGGAGCCTAACTTATCATGCTCCAGCGTGGAGCACATTGCGGAATTACGAGGCTGGCCTGTACAGTGCCAGCTTAAGCAACGACACTGCAGAACTGTCGGAGTGCTGGACACATCCATAAACTTACAGGACAGTACACATGACACCAAATAGGATGTGGCATAAGTCTCTGCCATCTTAAAAACTTCTTTCCTTGATCTTATCTGCTTCCCTATGTTTCCTGATGTTTCCTCTCCGGCCGTTCCAATTAAGTAGTCGATAATTGTGTTGCTTTCGTTTCTATCAAAAGCGGCGTCCTTCAGGTTTCTGTCCTACTGCTGACTCTCTTTCACCTCTCTATGAATCATCTCTCCACCACTGTAACCCAAGTCATCCAAACGTCGATATCTGCACTCTTCATACTTCAATACACTCCCCCTTCCCTCCCCTCTCTAATACCCATTCTTTCTATTCCACTCAATGCCTCGCCTTTCTTGATTCGGGTCCCTTCCCCCCTTTGCAACATTTCAGAACGGGTAAGCGGTAACATGGTTCATAAATCTAGTAGTGCAATAACGCAATTTCTACCAATACCGTGCCATTGTCTTAATCTCGCCCTCAACTTTCACCACACCTTAACCTTGCCGTATACCATGAAAGTAATAATATTCTCCGTTCTCTCCTGAAACTCCCACACACTGATCACCACGCGACCTACTCCCCAGAAGCTTGTAGGGTCTTGTAGAGACGCAACACTTAGTATGTACACAGGTGGTATTCGCCTCAGTAAGGGGTTACTACTAGTATATCTGGGGTTGTAGCTCTATCTTCACCCCTCTCTTGGTCAGAGAGCCAACAGCCTACCGAACCATCAGTTCACCAGTTATCACCTCCCCCTTTTTTTTCTTTTCCAACCATTCCTTTCCCCGTCGGCCGTGATCAGCGGCTAAACTCTGACTGAGTGTTATCAAAAGATGAGGAAAATCAACAAGGCAAGGTATTGGGAGGAGCGTGGGAGGGAAGGAGGGAGGAGGAAGGGTAGATGGGTGGGAGGGGTCGTTATGACTAACCGATGCCACAAGATTTGATTAACATCGCTAATTAAACCACAGCCTAAGCCCCCGCAGCAGGCAACGCAATGCAACAGCTGACGGTGAGACGGAAGGATGGGTTGGGCTGTAAGGTAGCGTTGAACAGCTGATGGTGTTGGGTTAGCAGACAGCGTTGAACAGCTGATGGTGTTGGGTTTGCAGACAGCGTTGAACAGCTGATGGTGTTGGGTTTGCAGACAGCGTTGAACAGCTGATGGTATTGGGTTAGCAGACAGCGTTGAACAGCTGATGGTATTGGGTTAGCAGACAGCGTTGAACAGCTGATGGTGTTGGGTTAGCAGACAGCGTTGAACAGCTGATGGTGTTGGGTTTGCAGACAGCGTTGAACAGCTGATGGTATTGTGTTAGACAGCGTTGAACAGCTGATGGCGTTATGACTACAGCAGGCAGCAATAAACAGCAGATGGCGCTAGGTTTCAGCAGGCATCTCCTGTCCAGCAGGGAAGGTATGTCTTGCAGGCGCCCATGTTTGAGGAAGAGAAGGAAAGAAGCCATCAACGGAGACTAAGAAACAGATAGACAGATAGATAGAAAGACAGATATAGATAAACAGATAGATAGATAGATAGATAGATAGATAGAGAGAGAGAGAGAGAGAGAGAGAGAGAGAGAGAGAGAGAGAGAGAGAGAGAGAGAGAGAGAGAGAGAGAGAGAGAGAGAGAGAGAGAGAGCCTTACAGAGGTTCATCAAGGGATAATTAAGACGGCCAAGACCTCCCTATTCAGAACACATGATGTCAGCAGATTCACGAGCCAACATTACCTTCAGCCGGTTTACCAAGTGGCCTGACACCAGCGGGTTTACACATCGCCGACCTCAGCAGGTTTACTCAGCAACGGCGCTAATAGGTTTACAATGACAATATGACGTAAGATGGTTTACATAACAATCTCCTCAACAGATGTGGTAAAGGTAATTTAGTCAGTGAGTTTACATGATAGTGATATCGAGAAGTCTACATAAATGTAACTAGCGGGACAAGAAGGTTACATAATATTATAAGCAATCGGTTTACACACACACACACACACACACACACGCACGCAGACACACACACACACACACACACACATACACACACACACACACACACACACACACACATATATATATATATATATATATATATATATATATATATATATATATATATATATATATATATATTGATTTTTTTCATTATACTTGATCGCCGTGTCCCGCGTCAGCGAGGTAGCACCTGGAAACAGACGAAGAATGGCCCATCCACTCATATACACACATATATATACATATATATCATACAATTTCTCGTAACAATTGATGGAACAGCTCTATATTTATAAACATCGCCGATGAATATTTTCATTTATACGTCCAAGGGTTTTTATTCATACATAAAATGCCACTGTGGACGGTGATAAACAACTCTCTCCTTGCAATCGTATAGCCACGAAGACGGTGCATGACCCACACACACAGACGCTGTGGCTCCACTAATACACGACAACAGACTCAATTTATAATCTCAAAAATTCCTTGAGAATATACGATGAAATAGAATGCAGACTACACCAAACAGTAATATGAATGTGTACATTTATTTTCCGCAATATAGGAAAGATTTGGTAAATTTAACTACATATGAAAAAAAAAAGAAGAGAAATTAGACTTGTCCAGCATTAGAGGATCGTTCCGAATGTACACATAAGACGTACTCCGTATATATATATATATATATATATATATATATATATATATATATATATATATATATATATATATATATATATATATAAAAGAAAGTAGGAAACCCTAACATTTTCCACGGCGGCAACCCGAGACACCTAGCGAAACGTTATATATAAAATACACCTTCCCGTGTTCGGTCTGGCGTTCGTAAATGGAAATATAAAGAAAAAATTACGTCGCCAAGTTGTCAGCCAGACATTTTCAGTGTACACGGTAGATGTGCTACAGGACAGCTAACTTGGGAGAAAACGGGTGATGGTGGGGAGTCGGCAACTGGGCTCTCTACTGGTTCGTAAACAATCCAGCCCGACCACCAACAACACCGGCCAGAGAATGAGAGAGAGAGAGAGAGAGAGAGAGAGAGAGAGAGAGAGAGAGAGAGAGAGAGAGAGAGAGAGAGAGAGAGAGAGAGAGAACCATAAAACAAATCTAACACATACCACTGGGGGGGGAACATGTTACGAGAGAGAGAGAGAGAGAGAGAGAGAGAGAGAGAGAGAGAGAGAGAGAGAGAGAGAGAGAGAGAGAGAGAGAGAGAGAGAGAGAGAGAGAGAGAGAGAGAGAGAGAGAGAGAGCAATAAAAACCATATAACAAATCTAACACATACCACTGGGGAGGGGGAACATGTTACGAGTATAATGGAGGTTCTCAAGGCCCAACAAAAGCCAGTGCAATATTTTCAGCTAACCCGCATAGTTGGTGGAGTACGGAAGCTACAGTATTACCGCTACACCACGCCCTACGACAAATGTACGGCGTCCGAATGGCATTGCGGATTCAGTGACGCCTTTGGCTTCGTCTTGCGTTTGTAAGTTTTATAAACTACGGGTGGGTGTGTGACGGGGGGGGAGGGGGTGTTGAGATCATCATACCCGCCAACCACAAGGTCTTTTAACACCTTCTTCATACATAATTCTTATAACATACACACACACACACACACACACACGCTATGTAACAGCTCTTGTCCTGTCTTCTTCTTACAGGGGTCTTCAGTAGTGGTAATTTTGGTTTCCATAATTCAGTAATAGGCAACTTCCCTGAAAGTAGTTCCGAGACGATTGTAAATTTAGCGATTATACATTCCACAAAGTTGCAAAACGACGATTTATGAGAAAATGTACTTAGGAATCCCTGCCATCTTTATCTTATAGTGCCACTACCACAGACCAAGAAGAAGAGACTACAGGCAATGATCGCCAAATATATGAGCCACCAACCATCTCTCCAGAACGAGTGTTGCCATCGCAACAGCAACACGAGAAAGATCTGAAGAACTATGGCCGGCGCTCTCTTGCCTCACACATTATATGTAGCCGCTCCACAACCGCTTCCTTTGCTACACAGAGAGACAGACATGAGAGAAACTAGAGGCTTCTGTGTCAGCGATACACGAGAGAGGAATCTGGAGGAGGAAAATACGATCGGGGAAAAACGACGCGAAAATTTTTGGAAGGAGAGAGTTTTGGAGTGAGATGGCGGGAGACGGGTAACAAGATGTTCACTGTTGGCGTAGCAACACCGGCTTTTATTAGCAGGAGCACGAAGGGTTCTTTGCCCACGGCTGAAGGCTTCCATGAATCACCAAGGTCGACCAGCCATCCAGGGAGACTGACAACCTGGCACCACTTCTCCCTGCGTCAATCAGGTCATCTTTACGTTATATCGTACAACACTTATTGCATGTACAGACTCCAGTATTCACAACAGGCTGGCATACGTATCATCACCTCCATTCCTAACGTAAAGTCGGTGAAGGCTATATATATATATATATATATATATATATATATATATATATATATATATATATATATATATATATATATATATATATTGGAAAGGATCACAATTTTGCGCGTGATTAAGATATTCCCATGAGTCCACGGGGAAAATGAAACACGAAAAGATCCCAAGTGCACTTTCGTGTAATAATCACATCATCAGGGGAGACACAAGAGAGAAATATAAGTCAGTTGATATACAACGAAGAGACGTAGCTAGGACACACACACACACACACACACACACGTAATACACGTATCACACATAACATGAATTCACTTGTCGTGGATGTAGCTGGTATGGCAAATGTAACAGATTCAAGAAGTCAGTGAGGAAATGGACAAAAAGGAAGAAAGGGTGTCTATAATTCTCATTAGACTACCTACCGCCACCTCATTTCGTTGTTTGTCATCTCATTCTCTCATTTTCGCCTCCACCCCTTTTAACATTTCCCCTGACCAGATGATATAATTAGTGGGAATTCCTCTTACCCCCATCCAGTGGAGGTGAGGTCGGTGTCACAATATGTCTTGAAGGACCCGGGGTCCATGTCGTCCCTCCTTCCTACCGCATCCTTCCCAAAACCAATTATATACAACCTTTGTCACACGGAGAGAGAGAGAGAGAGAGAGAGAGAGAGAGAGAGAGAGAGAGAGAGAGAGAGAGAGAGAGAGAGAGAGAGAGAGAGAGAGAGTAGTCGCAAGTTAACGCAAGGGGACGGAACTTTTCACGACGGGCGTTTAACGATGACATAAAACACCTCGGAAGACATTTTGTTCATCTGTTCTTCAACAGTGTTTGTCTGTCAGTCATACATACACTCCCGTCAGTGTCTGTGTGGCCTGTCTGACTCTCTGATGTGACGCGTCATTCAAGAACATTCCCATACGTCTTGCTAGTGTTTCCTACGACGGGTAATGACTTCCATGAGGTGTAATAGGGTCAACCATTTCGAACACTGGTGTAAACCTACAGTCTACCACAAACTTATTTTCATCATGTCTATAATCTTTCCATCTCTATTTTCACCATTAACTTAAAAGCAAGGCATTAGAATATCCGATGTATATTTTGAAATTGAGAGAAATCACACTGCCCAGGGCCAAACCTTAATACAAATCATATATATATATATATATATATATATATATATATATATATATATATATATATATATATATGTGTGTGTGTGTGTGTGTGTGTGTGTGTGTGTGTGTGTGTGGCGGGGTGGCGAATGGAGGAATAGATGGATGGAGAATGGATGAAGGCAGGAAGCATGGATATGTACATGTGTATATATGTATATGTCTGTATGTATATGCATGTATACGTTGAAATGTATAGGTATGTATATGTGCGTGCGTGGGCGTTTTATGTATATGCACGTGTATGTGGGTGGGTTGGACCATTCTTTCGTATTCCCTTGCGCTACCTAGCTAACGCGGGAGACAGCGACTAAGTATAGTAAAATAGATAAGAATATATAATCAATACACACATGATACGCATTTATCTATCAGGTAGTAGCTGTACTTCCCAACATCTACGTGGTAATCTTTTTCTAAGAATTGTCCTCCTGAATTATCAAATGGCTCGACATGATTCTCGTCCAGCGACCAATTCGGCAGACGCACGCGGGTCACACTGACGCCCTGACCATCAATATGGTATGTGGCGATGCGTTCATCAGGTCGAAGCCACATTTCCTGGCGAGTGTTGACGGTGTGAGGCAAATACTAGGGGGGAGAAGGATCAAAAAAAGCTGTTCTAATGTGGATGAAAGACCAGTGTATGGCAATCATTGGAAATGACCAGAATCGTCCGCGCATCATATCCCTATACAGCCTTCTCGACCAGTTCATGTATACCACCACTCACCCTCCCTTCAGTGAAACAGAACACACACACACACACACACACACACACACACACACACACACAAATATGCCGCAATCACGAGGAAATTAAAGAGTATGAGGGAATGCACGAAATCACAAGGAGCCTTAAACAAATTTCAAAGCTGCTTTGGTCGATGAAATTCAATATATAGTATCGGGGGCGGGTGAATGCGAGAGGAGGCCCCTCGGTGTGAACGTAGCAGGCGGGGCGCAAGCTGCAGGAATCTGTGAGTGAGTGTGACTTCGAAGTCTTAGATTGTCGATGGAGTCCCACGTTAGGAGAAGTGTAAGGGATAACGAACTAACTCCTGGTAAATATCAGAATAGCTTTCCAGTAAATGATAAAATGATTATCCAGCAAACTGTTTCATAGTGTACTTTATGCCAAAAACTAGAATATGCTCCAGAAGTTTGGTCACCGCTCTTACAGAAGTTTTAAAGGGCTAATAGAGAAGTTGTATGATGTCAGAGGAAGTTCAAAACATGAGGCACCATGAGTGGTAGAGCTCCCTCCCCTACAACAGGTAACTACACACACACACACACACACACACACACAAACACACACACACACACACACACACGAGTGTACATCTCTCCACCTCCCCGTACCGTTCAAAAATGTCATCACAAAGACATATAAAAACAGGACCCCACACATATGAAAAAAGAAAAAAAAATGCGTTGCGAGACATAATTTATGTTACGTGCAATTTACCATCTTGGCCTCAAGTAATCTTTCAACATATTATATCGATAGCGACCTAAATTCTTTATAGATTCGCTGGCAAAGTTATGGATAAGCAACGCCTTAGCGACCGTGCGTGCGTGCGCGCTGGGTAATGTGTCCCACACTTGTTTCGTTCCCTGGCGGGGTATTCGTACTCACATTCCTCATATTTGCTTTTGCCTTTTGTTATGGGGAAGGGTGTTTGTGTGCAAGTTAGGAAAAGAGATGGTTGCGAGGTGTGCAGTATGAGGTGGGTACATCATTTCTTTTTTTTTTCTTATCTTTTTACCTATTAGCCATTTGTTTACAGCGCTCTAGTCCACAGGTCTGCTGCTGGAGAAATGCTTCCTAATTTCCCTCCGCACACTTCTTATTTCCCTCCGTACACTCCTCACGGCATTCCGTACACTTCCAGTTCCCTCCGTATACTTCCTCATGATTCCCTCCGTAAACTTCCTCACGTCCCTCCGTAAACTTCCTCACGTCCCTTCGTACACTTCCTCACGTCCCTCCGTGCACGTCCTCATGTCCCTCCGTGCACGTCCTTACGTCCCTCCGTACACTTCCTCACGTCCCTCCGTGCACGTCCTCACGTCCCTTCGTACACTGCTCTTACTGGCGTACCCTCCTGTTCTGGACCCTCATCAAGCAATGACGAACCTGTCCCCATAGTAAGGTCGTCATGTCCCCTTACTGATGAATATATAGATAACCACGTCTTCTCTCATCCTTCTTTCTTTTCTTTCAATGCTGGCAGATTAAAAGGCTTCCTTCCTTCTCTTCGTGGTTCGTTCCATTGAGATGTGGTATCATTCACGTTTCCCTCAGTCAGTGGAACTTGTATACTGACCAAGACAAAGTCTACGTTCAATGTCTAACCAATATCTGAAGTTTGTAAATCTGCTCCGCATACATCATGCATGTACATGTAATATTCTAGTAAACGACTGGGACCTGTTGCGAGAGGAATTTTTATGAGAAGCACCAGGTGGGTGGGAGGAGGAGGAGGAGGAGGAGGAGGAGGAGGAGGAGGAGGAGGAGGAGGAAGGAGGAGGAGGAGGAAGGAGGAGGAGGAGGAAGGAGGAGGAGGAGGAGGAGGAGGAGGAGGCAGGAAGGCGTGGGTGTGGTGGCATGTTGACCCTCACCAGTTCATGCCTGGCACGCAAGACTGACACTGTATATTTCTGACGTGCACGTTATGCCCACAATATAATATCAGTGTTTTGAAGATTACTGCCCTACATTTCCCCATCCAGGTACAGTATGTTATGTACCGGAAGGCGCGGTCTTCGTGGTACAACGGCCCGATAGAATCGCACTTGTACCTCGCTAAGGAATTCAAGGTAAAACGAGGGGGTTCAAACTCACTGTCCTCTACTCCACACGGTGGCAAGAACCAGGTATGCAGGATCGAACCCAGGCAGTGTGATGTGCTATACGACAAATCTCACATCCGCGACAACTTCTTAGTGGGGAAAATGAGATCTTCACGTAAAAACATATTTTTTTTTTCTTCCTCTTTTTCTCAGTTCTAAGAAACGCCGTGCCATACTCCGCCTTCCACGCTTGGCTAGAGAATGGCTGGCATATCCTTTGTAATCAAAGAAACTGAGTAATAAGTTCCCATTGTGTTCCTCAGTTTCATTATAATGCTTTATTTGGCCTTTACACAACACACAGTGTCCATTGTAGCGCCGGTGTGTGTACGTAGCCTGGTGGCGGCGGAGTGTGGTGGAGGAGGAGGGCCAAGGGGAGGCCGCACTACACCCGGGTCTCAGGAGAGGCCAGGGCTCAGTGCCACCAACATGCCAACCACACAATCTCCACCCACCGGAACTGGTATTGCACCTCTCTCTCTCTCTCTCTCTCTCTCTCTCTCCCCCCCGCAAACTACCCTTAGGTACATTCAGCTCTACTTTATTCTGTGTTTTCTCCTCACATGAGTCTTTGCCCTTCACTGTCACCGTGTGTGTGTGTGTGTGTGTGTGTGTGTGTGTGTGTGTGTGTGTGTGTGTGTGTGTGGGTTGTAAACCAACTCTGTTATCCCTGGCCAGCTGTGAGAAACACTGAACGTCATCTATTTTGACTCAGGACTGAAACTTCATTTTCTCAAGTTTACACAGAGTGCGAGGTAACGGTTTACTCAGGGAGTGGAAATAGCCCGAGGCTGATACGTTGTTACAAGGAGATGGGAGAAGAGGAACGAAAAAGAAAATGCACAGGAAAGGCGGGCGAGTCCATGGCACTGGGTAGCATCGACTACCTGCAGGAGAGCACCTCCTCACGCCTCTAGGGGCTCCACGACACACGCCTCCAAGAGCGGCAGGAACCACAAGGTTCTTGGCAAGGGAAGAGGGATAGGCTGAAAGATGGAGAAGACACAGAGCTCAGCCCTGATAGGAGGATGTTAAACGCATGTACCTCCACAGAATAGTCTAGTATCAAGGAAAAAAAATATACTGATGTACATTTTGAAGGTTAGGAAATATACAAGAATTACGTCCGTCAATTGTTGATGATAGCACAACACATACACAAGCTGTAGCAGAAAGTGATGATACATATCCTGACTCTCGTATTATCAAAGCTTTCTTCTCCATCTTATGCCTTTTTTTTCTTCTATCCAAGGCTTCCACGCGAAGGTGGGTAGTAACTCTTGACGCAGCGATAATATCCGTATAAGTTCTGGCATCCAGGTAAAGACCATGATTATTCTGGGAGGGAATGATGATGCAAGGTGGGTTCAAGAGTGTAATCTAATGCTTTATCCAGTGCCTTGTCTCGTAGCTAACTCAATGGCTCTAGTTAGGTTCGGCACACGCAGGAGCTGTCTCCTCGATACGAGGAGATATTCGACTGGCAACATCCAAACTACAATTAAGGGATTTTACAAGTACACAACTTTAAGGTACAAATGATACCGAGGACTGGGTGTAGTCTGTGTAATGGCCCAATGGGAAGGTTCATGAGGGTGTACTGTAAGTCGAACTCCTTCAGACACACGATAACGCTGACTGTTGTCCATATTGCAATATCCACCGCACACGTTACCCGTCCGTATGGTACGCTAGCGGGACAGTATAAGGCCAGTACCTGACCTCTGCCATCACAAGGAAGAACCAGAAGGCCCCCACCCATCTGGAAACCACATGATCAAGTAGGTAATGGTAGTACGAATGTTTGTTGAAGCTGTGTGTGGACACGGAATGCTGCTGCTGCTGAGTGGAGAGAGAGAGAGAGAGAGAGAGAGAGAGAGAGAGAGAGAGAGAGAGAGAGAGAGAGAGAGAGAGAGAGAGAGAGAGAGAGAGTACTTACCAGACGAGGACCTACGACGAGATTTTGCCTGGGGCAGGGCCAGCAAGAGGGAGGTTTAGGTCGAGGCGTAAGCAGGGAGAAGAGAAGCACTTCACAGACCATCACGTTCAAAATATTTCAGTTTCAATGCAGGAAATAGATTCACACACAGCACCATATTTTCTGAGGGTGTCAGCCTGAACTGCCCTGCGACATCCTTGTCCTCTTATTTTGTCCCCCCTTCCCACAGATGTCCGTCTGTCCGTCCGGACCGAACCAGTCGTTGTTATTCCCACCTTAACTTACTTCTGGGTGGGTCCCAGAGTGCCTGGCGACGCCGAGTGTAGCGGACGCGTTATTTGCCAACGACCACTGGTCGCTAACCTTACGTGCCAGGGTGGTGGCACTTCTTGGAAAGCCTTCCTCCGTTGAGTAATTGCCTTATACAGCAAGAAAATTACACTTATACCCCATAGCGTAAATCTAGTCACAAAGGCTTTCCGGATGGTGTATTGAACGCTCGCTGCCGAAGTATTTCTGAATGACTTCTGCACAACTTGCGGTGGTTTTATCGCATGCAAATCACATGGCTACCCCGGTAGCGCTCACTCACGGTGAATGATATGCTATGAGAGAGAGAGAGAGAGAGAGAGAGAGAGAGAGAGAGAGAGAGAGAGAGAGAGAGAGGGGCGATAACTGCTACCCAAGTTGGCGCTCGGTCGATCTTCCATTCCTGAAGTTGGATTTCTCGTTAAATATTCATCCACATCCAACAATCCGCCATAAGGCCCAAACCTCGCCTTAGGGGCTTCAGACAATAAAGCAAGCGACACAGTGAACCAGGGAGATGGTAAGCACTCTAGAGATGCAGTGAACTGGTGAGATGGTGAGCACTCTAGAGATGCAGTGAACCAGTGAGACAGTAAATCGATCGCATAGTGATCTGGTGATTTCGCAAACTAGTGATACAGTGAACCAGTTAGATAATATATTAGTGACACAGTGAACCAATGAGGTAGCAAACTAGTGATACAGAGAACCAGTGAGATAGTAAACCAGAGATATAATGAGCCTGTGAGATAGTAAAACTGTGATATAAAACCAGTGAGATGATAAATTAGTGACATCGTGATCAGGTGAGATAGTAAACTTGTAAATATTCGAGACAGTAAAACAGTGACATAGTGATTCAATAGAACACACTGAATCGCTGTGATGATAAACCTGTGACACAGTGAAACAGCGAGACAGTGAACTGACACTGAACCAGTGATATGATACGCCTGCGACACAATGAACCAGTGAGACAATACACAAATGACGCTACGAAGCAACAGGATAGCAAGTAGTGAACCAGATAGCAAAACATGAACACAGTGAACCAGTGAGGCTGTGCTAAGAGAGTAGATGGTGCTAGAGGAGAGCGAGTGGTGTCAGGGGTGACACAGGAAAGCGACGGCAGATGAGAGTAAGTAAACTTGACGGGGACGCGTTACCAAGTCTCGCTAACTCAGCCCATCACCTTATAACTTCTCGTGACCCCGTTCTGCGCTCTCCACCTCACTTTGTCCCGCCCAGGGAGACGATAGACGGGGGGGAGGTGAGAGAGAGAGGAGAGCAGAGGGCGTCATGAGGGAGGGGAGGTGGTGGAGAGATGTTGGAGAGTGTTAAGGTGTAAAGCAGCGACTGTATGAGTGGTGTATGGTCATCCGACACACACAGACAATCATGGTATGGTTAACGGTGTGTTGAAAGGAGAGAGAGAGAGAGACATGGCATGGGGAAAAAGAGAAATCAAAGGAGGGGAACTATGCCACATCATATGACTGACTGAATTTTTACGGAAGTATTTATGTAGAGAGGGTTACAGTGTTGTGGCTGCACCCTGTGTCACTGTAGGGTTACAGTGTTGTGCCTGTACCCTGTGTCACTGTAGGGTTACAGGGTCGTGTTTGTACCCCATGTATCACTGAGGCGTTACACTGTTGTGACTTTACCCAACATGTCACTGTTGGGTTACGGTGCTGTGCCTGTACCCCAAGTGTCACTGTAGGGTTACAGTGTTGTGAATGTACCCAACATGTCGCTGGAGGGTTACAGTGTTGTGCCTGTACCCTAAGTGTCACTGTAGGGTTACATTGTTGTGACTCTACCCAACATGTCACTGTAGGGTTAAGGTGTCGTGTCTGTACCGCACGTGTCACAGTAGGGTTACAGAGTCTTGCCTGTATCCTGTGTCACTGTAGGATTACACCCCACATATCAAGGTAAGACTACAGTCTCCCTCCTGCACCCTGCCTGTTACTGGAGCCAGGACTGACAGTCCTATCGAAGATATTCCCTATGGTCCTCAGCAACACAGACAACACACATACAGACTTGATCTGTTGTCTGATGCTGTCTGTACGCTTCTAGCAGATGATCTGCTGTGGTGATGGGTAGTATAAGACCAGTGACCTAGCCAAGACTTATGTACACTCGGTCACAGGAGTTCGTGAGCACGTACCAACTATGTTTATGTCAACTGAGCTGGTAACACTGTATGGGGGGCGGTACAAGGGTACGCGGAGCACATTTTGAGTGACGTGAACTGTTAAATAGATGGCTATTTATAAAATATTCAAAAGCTCTTGCCGACAGGGTCTGGTGGTGTGTTTGGTATAATTCCTAACGATCAGTCACGTAAAAATAAAAAAAAACCTGAATATCAATGAACGTAATATTTCGTGGGGGTTGTGTCCAACAGGAACGTGCAACATTTACGGGCTGATAATTTATTCGTGTGACCTCTGGACACTCACAGGCTACAACCCCCTCCTCCCCCAGTGTCTCTGACGTTCCCTCCCCCTTCCTCACCAAGCTTCTAAGTGCATTTCTAAACCCCAAATGGCACAAACACCTCAGACCGTCCAGACCAAAGTAAGGTATGAAGTTATTCTTGAAGATGTGCCAACTCGTTCTCACCACCATCAACCTGAACACTTTAACATACCACCATTCATCCCGCTCCCTCCCTCCGTCTTTCCCTCCCTCCTTTTTAGCGTCTTCTCCACCCCTTCCCCTCCCTCGCAATCCATGCATTCAAGGTGGTTTAGATGTCGTTTCTGTGACATATTCCACTGTGGTCATTGTATAGCATCACTGTTGTAACGTCAGTTTGGAGTGTACTATTTGATAGTGACGTTACGTTTTCCTTATGTTAAAAATGTCAATATTTCTAATGACCGCAACTAAGAATTTGCCAAATTACATTTATTTACTTTCCCCCTCTGGTCACTCGTCAACCATTCGTTTAACATGCAAGGTGCACAACTGTTACACACAGCTGCTGTGTTCATTTTTAATTACAATTAAACAGAATCCTGCATGAACGTACACAGTAGACACTTGCTAATAAAGTGTCATCTAATATTCACGTAGCGATGATCGACAGCTGCTGTACGACAACATGCTGCAGGTTCTTGGCAACAACACGAAATATCATGTGTTCATTAACATTCATGGGTGTTTTTGACATGCCTGATCGTCACCAGTTATACAAAACACACCACCAGACTTATCTGCATGAACAATTTGACTGTTTTATGAGTAGCCATTTAATTAACAGTTCACGTCTCTACTGTGTTCTGCGTACCCTTGCTCCTCTCCCCATACAGTGTTACCAGCTCAGTTGACATAAACATACTTAGGTATGTGCTCGCAAACAACGGATGTACGAAGACACATACATCTGTACAGTTGTACATACACGTTCCGCACATATGAAAACAGGCACCTATACAATATGCTTCAATCGACAGATACATCTATGTTACGTTACGTTATAAAGAAACCTAACTTCACGCGTGAGAAACTATGAAAGAAAACAAACCGGTCGACCGACTGGGTGGCTGGGTGGGTTTAATTACGTGGTGGGTCTCCACGGTGGGTCGGGGCTGTGGGGGTGTCCCCAGGGACCAAGTGATTGGCTGGGGCTGATAGAGCAAGACTGGAGTAACGTAGGCTGCCTCCCAGCCAGCAACCTGGGCCTGCACACTTTGCTGGTAGGAAGGCCGGGTGGAGGGGAAGAAGGCTGGCTGGGAGTGAGGTATGGTGGCTGGGAATGAGGGAGGCTAGCTGGGTGTGAGGTAGGATGGCTGGGACTAAGTTAGGCTTTTTAAGGAGCGGGCTGAGGGAGGTAGGCAGTCAGGCAGGTTGAAGGTACGATAAGTCGGGTGGAGACAGAAGACCTCCCCCAGAAAAATGCTTGAGGTACTGCCACAGGACATTCACCAGTTCGGGGCGAGGCTACCACACCAGCCCCACCACCGTCACCTCCCACATCTCCCGAGATCCCCCGTCCCCGAGTCGTAATGTACAAACTGCAACGGGAGCAGCCTCATCCCAGCCACTGTAAATATCATCAATAATCATCAGACTATATCAACATTTGCATTTATAACCCAAGTGTTTACTGTTGTACATTTCCAGCCTTTGCATAAATGTCATTAACTATTTCACTCTTCTTATCAATAGTAATAATAATGATGATGATGATGATGATGATGATGATAACAATAATAATGATGATGATGATGATGATGATGATGATGATGATGATGATAATAATGATAATAATAATGATAATAATAATAACAAAATGATCATTACCGTAATTTTTATCATTTCTACCTCTAATATTTCTGTAAAAACTTAACCCTGTAGAAATGATCTAAAAATGATTGATAATTATCTATATCACATTGGATCGACATTGTTACGCAGGGCAATTAAACCCAGGAATTACCTTGTTTACGAACTAGAACGGAACAGTTGCCAGGGTGGTGGTGGGGTGTCCCAGGGTGGTAGTGGCGTGTCCCAGGGTGGTGAAGGGGTGTACCAGGGTGGTGGAGTGTGCCAGGGAGGGACTGTGTCCACAGGTATTTAGGGTCCCAGGGTGGGGGGGTGTCCCAAGGGTGGTGGAGGGTGTCCCCAGGGTGGTGGAGGGGGTGTCCCAGGGTGGTTAGGGGGTGTCCCGGGTGGTGGCGTTCCCAGTGTTTAAGGTGTCCCCCGGTGGGGGCGTTCCCAGGGTGTGGAGGGGGTGTCTCAGGGTGGTAGTGTCCCGAGATGGTGGATTGCCAGGGTGGTTTGGAAACGTTCCAGGGACATGAGTGGTGTCCTAGGAGGGAGTGTCCCAGGTGGTGGAGGTTCCTAGGTGGTATGTGCCAGGGTGTTGAGTGGTGTCCCCAGAATGGATGGGGGCCCAGGGGGTGATTGTCCAAGGGAGTGATGGTCCCAGTGTGGATGGTTCCTAGGTGTGATGTCCAGGGTGGTGGAGTGGTGTCCCAGGGTGGTTGAGTGGTGTCCCAGGGAGATGGAGTGGTGTCCAAGGGTGTGAGTGGTGTCCCAGGTAGATAGAGTGGTGTCCCAGGGTAGTGTTGGTGTGTCCCAGGGTGATGGAGTGGTGTCCAGGGTGGTGCTGGGTACAGTAGGTTGCAGGAGTGTCCAGGGTGATGGAGTGGTGTCCCAGGGTGGTGTGAGTGTGTCCCAGGGTGTGGAGTGGTGTCCCAGGGTGGTGGTGGTGTCTCCAGGGTGGAGGTTGGGAGGGTGTCCCAGGAGTGGAGTGTGCCAGGTGGTGGTGTGTCCCAGGGTGGATGTTAGGTTGGTGTTCCAGGTGGGTTGGAGTGTGTCCCAGGGTGATGGAGTGGTGTCCCAGGGTGGTGTGGTGTGTCCCAGGGTGATGGAGTGGTGTCCCAGGGTGGTGTTGGTGTATTCCAGGGTGGAGGTTGGGGCAGGAGTGTCCCAGGGTGATGGAGTGGTGTCCCAGGGTGGTGTTGGTGTATTCCAGGGTGATGGAGTGGTGTCCCAGGGTGGTGTTGGTGTATTCCAGGGTGGAGGTTGGGGCAGGAGTGTCCCAGGGTATTGGTGGTGATGATGGAGGTATCCCAGAGCGGTGGTGAGGGCAGGAGTGTCCCATTCTGCCAACCTATACAGTAATGAGACAAGTCTTGATTGTTCAGGTCATCCCAGTGATCAGGTTTCATCAATCTCTTAGATCCATCCACTTGTCCATCATATCCGCTTGTTAGATCTCACCACTCGTACATCATATCCACCTGTTGTATTCATCCACTCGTCCATCAGATCCGCTTGTTAGATCTCACCACTCGTACATCATATCCACCTGTTGTATTCATCCACTCGTCCATCATATCCGCCTGTTAGATCCTTCCACTCGTCCATCAAATCCACCAGTTAGATCCATCCACTCGTCCATCATATCCATCTGTTATATTCATCCACTCGTCCATTATATCCACCTGTTAGATCCATCCACTCGTCAATTATATCCACCTGTTAGATCCTTTCACTAATCCATAATAAACATCTGATAAATCCCTCCACTCGTCCTTCATATCCACCTATTAGATCCATCCACTCGTCCATTATATCCATCTGGTAGATCCTTAGACCTATGAGTCTGTCCTCCATCTGTCAAGCCACTCCACCTATCACTCATTCCACCTAATGCATTCGTCTCTCAAGTTCTCCTAATCTATCCTATCTTCCACCTATCAATGTATTCCAATCGTTAGACTGTTCCACTGGTCAGAACATCCCTAATGTTAGATGACTTCACACATATATCTCTCTTGACAGATTTTTCCACGTATTCCACACTTCCACCTGTCGCTTTCCACTTGTCAGAGTCCTTAGATATCATCCACCTATTGTGATCATCCATCCAGTCATACCATTCCATACGTCAGATACGTCCACCCGTTCAGCATCAAGCATCCACTCGGATCATCCACTTGTTAGAAACCTTCCACAAATACCATCATCCACTCGGATCATCCACTTGTTAGAAACCTTCCACAAACACCATCATCCACTTGTTAGAAACCTTCCACAAACACCATCATCCACTTGTTAGAAACCTTCCACAAACACCATCATCCACTTGTTAGAAACCTTCCACAAACACCATCATCCACCTGTTAGAAACCTTCCACAAACACCATCATCCACTTGTTAGAAACCTTCCACAAACACCATCATCCACTCGTTAGAAACCTTCCACAAACACCATCATCCACTTGTTAGAACCCTTCCACAAACACCATCATCCACAGAGGCGTCGTCCTACAAATAGAAAAAGGCCCCACATCAGAACCACCTGCGAACATTTCATACGATGTCGAATTACCTGTTACCTGGTAAGCCAATGAACGCCAGACCGATAGATATTTCATCAGAAAGTCCCGTATCGCCAAATCACAGCACAAACCCTGGGCGGGGTAACAAAGAGAAACAGATAACACGAACCAAATATATTCATTCCATTACGGGAAAGCAGTAGATGGCTCGGGCAGAGTCTATTATGTTGGGCATTCCATCTGGGAATACTATCTATCACACGGCAAAGATCGATCCTTAATCAGGAGTCAGACTGTGAGTCGTTATTAATCCCATGGAGAGAGAGAGAGAGAGAGAGAGAGAGAGAGAGAGAGAGAGAGAGAGAGAGAGAGAGAGAGAGAGAGAGAGGAAATGATATACAGTAGTACACAAAGCCTTCAACTACATTTTTATGATCCAAAAAGTTAAATTCTCTCTCTCTCTCTCTCTCTCTCTCTCTCTCTCTCTCTCTCTCTCTCTCTCTCTTTATAGTGACTCACGTATGACACAGGCAGAGCATGACCCAGTCAAGACATTGTCAGGCGAATAAAATAAAAATTCAGCAGAAAAAGAAACTGACCGGGGCTCCTCAGGTGTTTGTAAACCCGATTCCTGAAAACAGAAAGGTCATTATGGGAGGAGGGAAAGACGAAAGGAGCAAAGCAGAAAAAAAAGAAAATCCACAGTTTAGCTTTTCGAGGACAGAAGAAGGTATCATAACGGTCAGTCCTCGTATGGTTTGCTCTCCATGTAGAAACTAGGGGAAGCAACAGCCAGGCGCGTGCCTCGGGTGCAAGCCCTAGTGGGTTGAGACACTAGCAGAAAGATTACGAGAGAAGCGAAGACCAGAGAGAGAGAGAGAGGACAGCAACATCACGGTGGTCAGAAAGGGATGGTGGACGAGAGATGATGCCAGGACTAACGAGTTGGGAAGCTGTTAATCTAACTCTGGTTTACAGAGAGGTGGAGGAAAAATCGTGTGGCATCACGTATCAGGCCACACTATGACGTGTCACTTCAGGCCCATGAACCTGCTCCATGGCAGGGTCACATAAAAGTTACGAGGCCAATGAAGTGTCACTACCTCACACGAGCCCATGAGTGAGGGCTGTATCTGGTGGAGGCTGGGCTAAGTCACTGAGGGCTTTGAGGTAAAGTATGGAGGAGGAACGTGTGAGGTGGAGTTCCTTCGCGCGCTCCTGGTTCCTCTCTTCTTTCAGAACCTATAGAAAACGTGACCTTTGTAATCTTAATGCTGCAGTATGTACATAGTCTCTATGCTGATTTAATATCTATGAAACCTCCTTTAATGATTGATCTAACCTGAATCCATACCAAATATTAAATTAATCTTGATTAACTACTGAAACCGGAAAAAGACTAAACTCACCAACAAAAAAAAGAAAAAAAAAAATAGTCATAGTGAAAATTGGAATTAATACAGCTTGCGGATATATACTGTGCAGTGGCATGTCCTGTAGAATTAAACTGCAGTCAATCCCGTCGTCACTTACCAATATATTGGAGGGTGTGAGATCAATGCTTTAACCCTGGGATGCGTCGCTCACTAGGCTCACCCTAGTACACCCGACGAACGCTTCTACCCCACACACACCACACACAGCTCGCATAGGTACACCCGACAAACGCCTCTACCCCACACACACACACACACACACAGCTCGCATAGGTACACCCGACGAACGCCTCTACCCCACACACACACACACACACACAGCTCGCATAGGTACACCCGACGAACGCCTCTACCCCACACACACACACACACACACACACAGCTCGCATAGGTACACCCGACGAACGCCTCTACCCCACACACACACACACACACACAGCTCGCATAGGTACACCCGACGAACGCCTCTACCCCACACACACACAGCTCGCATAGGTACACCCGACGCACGCCTCTACCACACACACACACACACACACACACTGCCTATCGTCCTCAATCTTCACTTCGTCTCTCGACATAAGACGTTCTCCTCCGGTTCGGAGCGACGGACATTCGCCTCACCAGTCTGTGGGCTACAGAGATGTTTCGAAATTCATGATGAAAGCGATTTTGGAGAGCCAAGTGCCTGCATACCAGACTGTCACACACGGACTCCTGGAAATTGTGCGTATGTATATATTATATTCGACGCTCCAGTCACGGACAGAGGTCCACTTCGAGGCAAGGCCTCTGAGATATGAGAAGGGGTTAAAGAGAGAGAGAGAGAGAGAAATAAAACCAGAAGACGAAAAACATCTTCGGAGTTTATGGGAAGTGGAAAACTGTTTTTGAAAAAGGTTAAGTAGGAACTGTTATGAAAGACACGAGGGGAGGTAGAGAGTTCCAAAGTTTAGCGATGTGGGGGGAAACCGATGTGACAACGGTTCTACCCACGAGTTGCCAACGGCCACATAGTAACCATGTGAGGCAGTAGCTTGCCGGGGATTATGTAATCTAGCCAAGAGCGGGGGCACACAAGCAGCCAACTCTCTGGAGGAGAAACCATAGGAGACATCTATGAAAGAAGGTGAGCGGTGTGCGGTAAGTGGGTCAAGTTTCGACGTCAGACTGGGAGAGTTTATAAGTTGGGTTACTTGGCACTCAACTCTGTATATTAAATATGTGGAACGAGAAGCTCTCCAGATGTGAGGGCAGTACTCCACACAAGAAAGGATCCAGTACGCCACACAAGAACGGATCAGTCATTTGTTTAATCGGAACAACTATTCAGAGGAGTATTTACAGCACGATTCTACTGCATAACTTATCTGTTGGTGCAATATGGTACAATGTTACAACGATATCACATTTCTTTATTTTGTTGAGCTCTGGAAGTACAGATCCATCAAAAAAGAGATGGCAAAGTTGTGAAAAGTTTTAGAAAGAAAATGGGTTTTTGAGGCACTTAACTTATCGAGGTTCCGTCTTCCCTACTAGGGAATCCTGTTCAAGTCTGGGTTTATAAAAGAAGTTAGGACGAGACGAGATAGATCGAGCAGGAGAGGATGGAACGTATCTGAAGGGGGTGGAGGAATGCAGTGTCGGGTCGTCAGAGTTTGAATGTGTCTGGTTATATCAGCTGAACATTGAAATTCATTGATGAAATGGAGGATGAGCGTAGGAAAGAGAGAACAGAATCCAGAGGGAAAGACGGAGAGTTGGTCCATCGACTATTACAGAGACAGATCGGCTAGAGAGGATGATAGATATGAGAGAGCAAAGAGAGGGAGGAAAGCCTTCTTTAAAGAAAAGGAACATGGATATCGATGCGATCTCATGTTTTACCCTGTCAGAAGATTCTCATATATCAAGAACTACAACACAGGATTCTCCATCGCGTACATGTTACTGGCTCATGTGATGCGATCCTAAGTTTCGACTGAAATTAATTGGGCGGATGTTACGATATTGCTTGTATAACTTCAACACAGATTCCCTTGATTAAAATGGCAGGTTCACCATGATGAGAGATCTGATATTTTTTTTTCACGACTCTCCTAAAAGTGGAAGCATAACAAATTATGGTTTACATTACATATATGAACTTCATTACTTATGCATGTGTACGTACGTGTATACAGACGCATTGTTGTCTTAAACAGTGGTGTTGCTGCAAAGATTCAGTCGTAAGCTAACCACAGTCTCGAATGGTTCGTTTTCTTGAGGCGAAAACTGACGGCAGTGGCGGCGTTACAAATGCCATACTTCTTACATTATGTTCATGCTTGGTTGAGTGTCCGTCGAGTTCACTGATTAAACGAGAAACGCATTCATGAACGCCACACGTGATGCGCTTGGCTACATCTACCGTGTGTACACGGGTCACCAGCGCTTCGGTCGGGTACGTCTTGTTCTGCTTTTCACAGGACAAGGTAAATATAAAGGGTCGTCTACACTTCTTTGTATATGCTAATGAAAACAATGAGCGCTAAGCACAGTGAAAAAAAAGAGCTCTAGGTACAGTGAAAAAAAAAAAAACTGGGCGAGAAACTGCTTTTATAAGACCATAACAAATACACTAAATATGGCTGAATAGATCAAATACACACACACACACACACACACACATATATATATATATATATATATATATATATATATATATATATATATATATATATATATATATATATATTCCTATGAGTCCACGGGGAAAACGAAACACGATAAGTTCCGAAGTGCACTTTCGTGTAATAATCACATCATCAGGGGAGACACAAGAGAGAAATATAACAGTCAGTTGATATACATCGAAGGGACGAAGCTAGGGCACCATTTGGTAAATCGCATATATATATATATATATATATATATATATATATATATATATATATATATATATATATATATATATATATATATATATATATTTTTTTTTTTTTTTTATACTTTGTCGCTGTCTCCCGCGTTTGCGAGGTAGCGCAAGGAAACAGACGAAAGAAATGGCCCAACCCCCCCCCCATACACATGTACATACACACGTCCACACACGCAAATATACATACCTACACAGCTTTCCATGGTTTACCCCAGACGCTTCACATGCCTTGATTCACTCCACTGACAGCACGTCAACCCCTGTATACCACATCGCTCCAATTCACTCTATTCCTTGCCCTCCTTTCACCCTCCTGCATGTTCAGGCCCCGATCACACAAAATCTTTTTCACTCCATCTTTCCACCTCCAATTTGGTCTCCCTCTTCTCCTCGTTCCCTCCACCTCCGACACATATATTCTCTTGGTCAATCTTTCCTCACTCATTCTCTCCATGTGCCCAAACCATTTCAAAACACCCTCTTCTGCTCTCTCAACCACGCTCTTTTTATTTCCACACATCTCTCTTACCCTTACGTTACTTACTCGATCAAACCACCTCACACCACACATTGTCCTCAAACATCTCATTTCCAGCACATCCATCCTCCTGCGCACAACTCTATCCATAGCCCACGCCTCGCAACCATACAACATTGTTGGAACCACTATTCCTTCAAACATACCCATTTTTGCTTTCCGAGATAATGTTCTCGACTTCCACACATTTTTCAAGGCTCCCAAAATTTTCGCCCCCTCCCCCACCCTATGATCCACTTCCGCTTCCATGGTTCCATCCGCTGACAGATCCACTCCCAGATATCTAAAACACTTCACTTCCTCCAGTTTTTCTCCATTCAAACTCACCTCCCAATTGACTTGACCCTCAACCCTACTGTACCTAATAACCTTGCTCTTATTCACATTTACTCTTAACTTTCTTCTTCCACACACTTTACCAAACTCAGTCACCAGCTTCTGCAGTTTCTCACATGAATCAGCCACCAGCGCTGTATCATCAGCGAACAACAACTGACTCACTTCCCAAGTTCTCTCATCCCCAACAGACTTCATACTTGCCCCTCTTTCCAGGACTCTTGCATTTACCTCCCTAACAACCCCATCCATAAACAAATTAAACAACCATGGAGACATCACACACCCCTGCCGCAAACCTACATTCACTGAGAACCAATCACTTTCCTCTCTTCCTACACGTACACATGCCTTACATCCTCGATAAAGACTTTTCACTGCTTCTAACAACTTGCCTCCCACACCATATATTCTTAATACCTTCCACAGAGCATCTCTATCAACTCTATCATATGCCTTCTCCAGATCCATAAATGCTACATACAAATCCATTTGCTTTTCTAAGTATTTCTCACATACATTCTTCAAAGCAAACACCTGATCCACACATCCTCTACCACTTCTGAAACCGCACTGCTCTTCCCCAATCTGATGCTCTGTACATGCCTTCACCCTCTCAATCAATACCCTCCCATATAATTTACCAGGAATACTCAACAAACTTATACCTCTGTAATTTGAGCACTCACTCTTATCCCCTTTGCCTTTGTACAATGGCACTATGCACGCATTCCGCCAATCCTCAGGCACCTCACCATGAGTCATACATACATTAAATAACCTTACCAACCAGTCAACAATACAGTCACCCCCTTTTTTAATAAATTCCACTGCAATACCATCCAAACCTGCTGCCTTGCCGGCTTTCATCTTCCGCAAAGCTTTTACTACCTCTTCTCTGTTTACCAAATCATTTTCCCTAACCCTCTCACTTTGCACACCACCTCGACCAAAACACCCTATATCTGCCACTCTGTCATCAGACACATTCAACAAACCTTCAAAATACTCATTCCATCTCCTTCTCACATCACCACTACTTGTTATCACCTCCCCATTTACGCCCTTCACTGAAGTTCCCATTTGCTCCCTTGTCTTACGCACCCTATTTACCTCCTTCCAGAACATCTTTTTATTCACCCTAAAATTTACTGATAGTCTCTCACCCCAACTCTCATTTGCCCTTTTTTTCACCTCTTGCACCTTTCTCTTGACCTCCTGTCTCTTTCTTTTATACTTCTCCCACTCAATTGCATTTTTTCCCTGCAAAAATCGTCCAAATGCCTCTCTCTTCTCTTTCACTAATACTCTTACTTCTTCATCCCACCACTCACTACCCTTTCTAAACAGCCCACCTCCCACTCTTCTCATGCCACAAGCATCTTTTGCGCAATCCATCACTGATTCCCTAAATACATCCCATTCCTCCCCCACTCCCCTTACTTCCATTGTTCTCACCTTTTTCCATTCTGTACACAGTCTCTCCTGGTACTTCCCCACACAGGTCTCCTTCCCAAGCTCACTTACTCTCACCACCTTCTTCACCCCAACATTCACTCCTCTTTTCTGAAAACCCATACTAATCTTCACCTTAGCCTCCACAAGATAATGATCAGACATCCCTCCAGTTGCACCTCTCAGCACATTAACATCCAAAAGTCTCTCTTTCGCACGCCTGTCAATTAACACGTAATCCAATAACGCTCTCTGGCCATCTCTCCTACTTACATAAGTATACTTATGTATATCTCGCTTTTTAAACCAGGTATTCCCAATCATCAGTCCTTTTTCAGCACATAAATCTACAAGCTCTTCACCATTTCCATTTACAACACTGAACACCCCATGCATACCAATTATTCCCTCAACTGCCACATTACTCACCTTTGCATTCAAATCACCCATCACTATAACCCGGTCTCGTGCATCAAAACCGCTAACACACTCATTCAGCTGCTCCCAAAACACTTGCCTCTCATGATCTTTCTTCTCATGCCCAGGTGCATATGCACCAATAATCACCCACCTCTCTCCATCAACTTTCAATTTTACCCATATTAATCGAGAATTTACTTTCTTACATTCTATCACATACTCCCACAACTCCTGTTTCAGGAGTATTGCTACTCCTTCCCTTGCTCTTGTCCTCTCACTAACCCCTGACTTCACTCCCCAGACATTTCCAAACCACTCTTCCCCTTTACCCTTGAGCTTCGTTTCACTCAGAGCCAAAACATCCAGGTTCCTTTCCTCAAACATACTACCTATCTATATATACATATATATATATATATATATATATATATATATATATATATATATATATATATATATATATATACCTATATATATATATATATATATATATATATATATATATATATATATATATATATATTTTTTTTTTTTTTTTTTTTTTTTTTTTGGCTTTGTCGCTGTCTCCCGCGTTTGCGAGGTAGCGCAAGGAATCAGACGAAAGAAATGGCCCAACCCACCACCATACACATGTATATACATACGTCCACACACGCAAATATACATATCTACACAGCTTTCCATGGTTTACCCCAGACGCTTCACATGCCTTGATTCAATCCACTGACAGCACGTCAACCCCGGTATACCACATCGCTCCAATTCACTCTATTCCTTGCCCTCCTTTCACCCTCCTGCATGTTCAGGCCCCGATCACACAAAATCTTTTTCACTCCATCTTTCCACCTCCAATTTGGTCTCCCTCTTCTCCTCGTTCCCTCCACCTCCGACACATATATTCTCTTGGTCAATCTTTCCTCACTCATTCTCTCCATGTGCCCGAACTCTCCATATATATATATATATATATATATATATATATATATATATATATATATATATATGTGTGTGTGTGTGTGTGTGTGTGTGTGTGTGTGTGTGTGTGTGTGTGTGTGTGTGTGTGTGTGTGTGTGTGTGTGCGCGTGTATTTGATTCTCTCTCTCTCTCTCTCTCTCTCTCTCTCTCTCTCTCTCTCTCTCTCTCTCTCTCTCTCTCTCTCTCTCTCTCTCTCTCTCATCACTTTTGTAGTACACTCAATCCAACTTAACATCAGCAGTTCAACAGTGGTCTGGCAATAATACCTGGGAATCATTTCAGGTTGAAAATGAGGAAGAAACACGTACGCTGAAAATGATTGGACACTAAACACGCTCGACTACGCTTGCTTGATATCACTTCAGGAAATTGTCTACAGACTGACTCTTCCCTCTGTCCCTCCTTCCCTTCCAGTATCTCTCTCGTCCCACCACCATAATTCCAATGTGGAAGTTTAAATTAAATACCAGTGGTTTAGAACAAAACTTTGGGGAGCTTTAAGGGGAAATTAATATCGTATGAACTTTAAGCGGAATCTTTTATAAAGTTAAGGGGAAGTTCGACCTTTTCGAGGGCACACCATTGCTGACTGGGCCTGTGGGAGACGAGGAACAACATGAAGAACAAAGACGGGAAATAACATAGACGTGAACCACTGTGTGTTCACTTGTAGCGCACAAGACAATGATTCGGTTCGTCTCAGACTGAGCGCTAATTCCACATCAAACCCAACAGACACTCGGTGAATTCCGAGTGTTAATAAGCACACTATGCTACACGAAGACCTGAAGTTCATATTGAGACATACAGACAAAAGGAATTAACAGAATGACAAACTCATTTTCTTTTTCCTTTTCTATTAAAACGTCATAAAAAACTACAAAAAACTTGTGACGGTATCATGGATATATATATATATTTTTTTTTACGTGAAGTTACAGACATTCAGTGTACGTCCAGTGATATACGAGTCACTGTAAGGCAAGACATTGTCCCATTCTCTCTCTCTCTCTCTCTCTCTCTCTCTCTCTCTCTCTATATATATATATATATATATATATATATATATATATATATATATATATATATATATATCAGTGGTAAGGAAGTAGAGAAAGGAGGAAGTGAAGGTGTCCGGCGAGGCATTTGTGAGATAATGGAAGATTTTCCTCAAAACTTTTACCATCAGCGAAACAGGGAGGAAGATGAGGGCACCAAGAGCTGTGGACTGACCCTCCCGCGGGACGGGCGCTGGAAGCGTGAGTCCGGCTCAGTACTGGTCTGACGTGCACACAGGTGGGTGACACTGTGCCACGGAGGCCTACATACAATATGAACGTTATAGATGACCCAGCCATCGGATGCAATATCAAAACTGAGATCCGAAGTGATATTCAGCGAGTACAGAGCCTTTGTTTTGCTATCCTTTATTTGCTTGTGTGCCCCTCAACACTAGGCGAGACGAGGCAATACCCGGCAAGCTGCTGTGACACATGATTATAGTGTGGACGTCAGCAACTCAAAGATGGGCCGTGCTGATTACAGTTTCTTTCCCTATACCCCGAAGCTTTGGAACTCTCTACCTTCTCATGTCTTTCCCAATACCTATGACCTGGCATATCCGACGACAGGTTATGCACTTTCACCAAAATTCGTGAATACTTTCCCTTTCATAATCCTCTCTATGTTTCAATCAAGGCCCAGCTCCGATGTGGACTTCTGTCCTCGACTGGCGCCTCCAACGTAAAGAAATGAAAAAAAGTCACATGAAGGCAAATGGGTAAGATAAGTCTGGTTCTGGTGTCAGTCTCTGTCAAAGGCGTATGAAATAAGCCAAAAGTAAACAACATTCGCGAATTTTTACTGAGAGCCGTGTCATAAACGAGCGAGCATAAAACATGCGTGTGATGTCAAACTGTCCTTTACGGTTTAAGGTGAGGGCTTGGGGCCTCTGCAGTTTGATTGGTAAAGCCTCACACATTTATGAAATAATGACCACCAGTAGGCTTCCAAATGGACGAGAAAGCCTTGGTTGAGAGAGAGAAATTCAGACAACCTTGGAGAGGATCCGAACTGATCCTTTTCACACGGATATCTGCAGACCACACAAGCCAGGAGGTAACAGTCAGATGTGGTCAGACTTACGCTGGACTAACGTTACACCCACAGAGCTGTTGGGGGACGAGAGAGGCGATTAACTGAATCAAAATGTTTTCTTTTTCATCTGACAAACAATGAATCAAACATCTTTTTTCTTTTTTCTTTCGACGGTAAAACTGAGGTTTGGGCGAGGAGGAGGAGGAGGTCGCATGACAGCGGCTGGATCAGTGATGGTGTAACTTGGGGATGAAAGGATCTGTTCGTGAGGAAGAACCACTCCTTAAGGTACAGCCCGGGTCTGCTGCTGAATGGTAGAGGTAGGAGACCCCCAGCTCGAGTCTTGGGTGTACCTTACTGAAGACAGTGGCTCGCAAGAAGCGTTATTAACCAACCCATCAGCTGCTATGATAGTGACCTGGTTCGTAGCGACCAGGAGGTGCTCGACTTTCACCCGCACTTTCAATCAGTAGGCCTTTATCCCTCACATCTCTGGGCGTACAAGCAGGCGACGCATCCATAATGAAGAGCAAAATGAGTAAGAGAAAACGGGTTAATATAATGCAAAAAAAAAAAAAAATAGCAATCACAGACATTCCTACATCAGAAATACCCCATTTTTTTTTTCTGCCTCTACCTATCGTTAGCAATGAAGGACCTTTAGTTACGTCCTCTGGCAGCAAACGAGGTCAAGGGGCCTGACTCCTATATATCGTTTGGGTTTGATATAGCCATATTGTTCCACGTCAGATCGACTAAACTAGAAAACTGGATCTCACAGAAAACGTCCAAATATTGACCACCATGGCCACCCCTTCTTCCCCCCCCCTCCATGGTGAAAATGTTTAAGAGATGGCGTTTAAAGTCGTCCTAATGTCTGCTAATTTATTCCCGATATATATTTCATTTCGAATAAATATTCAAATGTGATTATGAGTGAACAATGTGTGCAATCACACACTGATTTTGATTCTAATGAACACTCTTTTGTTAAGAGGCAATACTGGAATGTGTGGTCAACGCTCCTGGCTTTGTCTGAATGGAAAACACTCTGGTTTTGTGTAAAAAAATTAATGGTGAACATTCGCTCGTTAAATAACTCAACGGCTGAATAACCTCCCGTTTAGTATATTTCTCAACGGCACCTCAGTTTAGTGCCTGTTAACGGTTAATGTCTGTCATTTGATATCTGATGATGAAGGAGGGACGACAATCCATTCCAAAACCTCTTGATCACGACTGTACGACCCCGGAGCAGGATGGTACGACCTTGGAGCACGACGGTATGACCCTGGAACACGACGGTACGACCCTGAAGCACGACGGTACGACCCTGAAGCACGACGGTACGACCCTGCAACACGACTGTACGACCCTGAAGCACGACGGTACGATTCTGAGCACAAGGGGGTACGACCCTGGAACACGACCGTACAACCCTGGAGTATGACCCTTATGTATGATGTTCGAGGGGTTTAACCTGATCCTAAGGTCAGGTCAAAGGTCAGGGTATCATACTCAAAAGGATCATACTATAGTGATGATGACGTAAATGAACCCCAGCTGAATATTCTAACTTAAAAAAAAATACCTGGTGTCTATCAAATCTTATCTCGCTGTTCAGCGTTCATCAACAACAGTTGAAAACAGACGAGGTAGAATTACAGGTGATTGTTAACTTAATTATCATTTACCATCAAACTACACGTGTTCGTCATGTCGTTTGTTAATGGTTAACGAGTTGGAGAACATAAATCTCCTTCACCGACTTCAAATGGATGCATGTGAACAGCCTCTCTTTCAGTTAGATTAACGAAGTGCTGATGAAAGCTTCGCTTGGTCATCGTTAATGACATTTCAACGAGGCACACCTCACCCAACTCTCGTTTATCACTTCATGAAGAATCATGTTGAGACAACTCAACGTCTTTCATACACTTCAAGAAAAGTGAGTCATGAAGTATACTTCTTTTCTTTTTCATGCTATTCGCCATTTCCCACATTAGCGAGGTAGCGTTAAGAACAGAGGACTGGGCCTTTGAGGGAATATCCTCATCTGGCCCCCTTCTCTGTTCCTTCTTTTGGAAAATAATAAAAAAAAAAACAAGAGGGGAGGATTAAATGAAATATAAATTAAATGAAATTGAATGAAATATAAATTAAATGAAATCAAATGAAATATAAATTAAATGAAATTAAATGAAATATAAATTAAATGAAATATAGATTAAATGAAATATACTTATCCACCTTAAACTCTTGATAATGTAAACGTTTATAAACATTCAAGCATTTAGGAAGTATAAAAAAAAATGCATTTTAAAAACTAAATTTTCTACGAATGAAAGTTTTTAAAAACTCATGTTATTTGAAAATTTATCACGTTTTTGAAAATTTAAATAACATTTCCATTTTATTGCTAGAGTTTCATTCTGTTCATTGATTTTTGATGAGTATATCAGTATTCGTAATGATTTCTTGAAGCTATTTTGTTGTTGAGTTTGACTTCACAGACTGGCTGTTTTACGCTCTGAAAACCATCCTTATATTCTGTGTACACATAGTGAGATGAAATGATAACTGTCTTCCCATATAACGTCATCCATCATATGTTAATTTCCAGCTCGATTCAATCATTCACATGCAAAATATCTGGACCTAATTAAGTGCACAGAAAACGGAGGGACAAAAAAAATGCAGTGAAAGAAAATGAGGTAATTATGAAAAAAAAAAAATCATCTTTACATCTTTATCAAGAAGGCAATAAATGAATCGTTCCTGAGATATTTAAGAAAAACGTGAAAAGACTGTGTTTGGAAAAGTGCATGTGTGTGTGTGTGTGTGTGTGTGTGTGTGTGTGTGTGTAACTACCTACTTGTACTAACTGTACTTTGAGGGAGTTCTATACTCGTGAGGGCCCCCATCTATTGTACTTTACCATCACACAGATGTTTCTAACTTCTGTATGCTGGCCACATTCACAATTTCATCATTCAGTTTCTTCCATCCATCCACTACCCTGTTTACAGGTGACTTTCTCAAACTTCTAGATACCTAAAGGTTGTATTCAGATCACCCCTTACTCTTCTCTCTTTCATGGTGGGCAAATCTAGATCGTCTAACCTTTCCTCGTACCTCAGCTCTCTCAATTCTGGCATCAGCTTTGTTGCTCTCCTCTGGACCTTCTCTATCGATTCTCTGTGCTTTAAGCGCGGTGACCAAACATGGAAAAACATATCTCAGTTCTGGCATAACGTAGGACTGTCAACAACTCGCTGAATATTCCCGTAGCCACATACTTGAATGCTGTTCTATCCTTTGCCAGCAGACAGTTTGTCTCGTGTGTTATGCTCCTGACGTGGGACCCTGGCCACGGTTTAAGAGACAATGTCGACAACCAGACTGCTCTCACATGGTGGCTCCTGCGGCTTATTTCTTGCTAAAATGATATTCATAGAGAGGCCTTCTTCCACTGCATCTCATCCTCATCGCTTATGCATTTTCCCGGGTTGAATTTCATCAAACTTGCATCAGACAAATTTTGGTGCTTCACTAGTTCCTCTTGTACTGAAGGTTGATGGATTCCTCCTTGCTCTTTGCCTCTCTGTCTGTCTGTCTGTCTGTCTGTCTGTCTCTCTCTCTCTCTCTCTCTCTCTCTCTCTCTCTCTCTCTCTCTCTCTCTCTCTCTCTCTCCATGAGAATCAAAGTCTATCAGAAGTATATGTTTTACTGCTTCACGTGCCATCTTGACTGTCCCGTTACTGTTATCATTGTATATTTACTCTAGCTCATTAGAATCTTTGGAGAATCAGCTATCATGAACACCACTATGCACTTCTTTCACACAGTTACCCTTCCTACTATGTATTGTTTTAATAGGTCATCTACAAGTATTACTTAGCTCTTAAGGCTGTCTTTTATGAGGCGGATCAAGCCTCCTCCTTTGTCTTCCAATTTTCTCATTGCCATCGTGTGTGTGTGTGTGTGTGTGTGTGTGTGTGTGTGTGTGTGTGCGTGTGTGTGTGTGTGTGTGTGTGTATGTGTGTGTGTGTGTGTGTGCAAAAAAACAGATTTTTCCTTTGTGGGTGTATGTGCTTGCATCACCACATTGCTTTTGTGGGTGTGTGTCCCTGCATCACTAAATTGGTTATGTATACATACATCAGCATCTTTAGGTAAGCCTCGTATACATACATGTATAACGGACATGGGTACATATGTGCACATGGAAGGAGGTGAATGTGCCACCAGACGAACGGTGAAGTTAGGGTGAGTGTGGGAGGCTGCCCAGCCATACTACCCTGGTGGTATTGCTGGCGGATGGAAGGTGAAGAAGATGGAGGAAGAGAAGAAGGAGCTAAAGGAGAAGGAGGAAAAGGAGACGGACCAGGAGATGGAGGGAAGATTAGGAAGGAGATGACCTCCAAGGAAGAAAAATATGAGGAAGGATGAGGCTGTAAGAAATGGTGGAGAAAAGAACTGAAAAATATATGAGGAGGGGAAGGGTATGGAGGAGTTGGAGGAGGAGAAACAGGAGGAGGAATATCATGAAGAGGAGGAGGAGGTGAGGAAAATGGGGGGGGTAGAGAGAGAGAAATGCGACAAGGGAGAAGGTGAGGGGAGGAACACAGAGAAATGAAGAAGTCTATACAGACAACTTCATCACCTGGTCAGTACTGGACCATGAGCATAATGTTGTCACTATACCAGCTCAAATGAATCTGGATGAAGGGTGTTCTGAGGAGTCTGTTGTAAAGTGGAGGAGAAATAATTAGACAAAAAAATATAAACTGCAAAGACATGTAAACCTTGGGGTGTGCTTGTCTCTGAAAATAATCGAGAAACGTGATTAGATATCATAGCTAATGGAGGAAGAAATTAAGACATCAGAGAATGTGAGATAGAAAAATAATCCATGAAGAAAATGAGATAGAAAAGAGGAGATGAGGGATAACAGGTAGTGCTGGTGAAGGTCACAAGGAAGGATCGAGAGACCCCTCTGTCTGGAAGGTCACATGAAACAGATTAGCTAAAGAAAGTCCATGGCGAAGCTGGGACAGGAAAGACGACTTCCTAAGGGCATGGGCGATGGAGAGCACAGAATAATTCAAGGGCTCAGCATGAGACAAAGGATACTGACTGGCGCAGAGGAAGAGACATCCAGAGACAGACAGACACTGTAATTTATTAATTTAACATATAGACAGGACGCTACACTTTGCTAGAGACGATATCATCAGGGAAATACGCGGAACACATGATGGCTGGTCTGGTCTGATCTGGGGCAGGGCAATGAGAATCAATTCATGAAGGTGAAATAAGAGATTTTTGAGAGGGACATCAGAGACAGGGAAGTGAACGAATTACTACTGCAGGATTTAGTCGATATGGTTCAGCTGAACCAGTCGCTAGAGTCACTGAAATGAGAGGAGGAAATGTTGAAAACAATGATGATTTTTTTTAGACAAATGGAAAATTCTTATCCCAACAACAGAAGAAATGATAGCAAAGGAGGATATTCCTATGTGAAAAGTGAAATGGTATATAGAGGCCATAGACACGTCAATTGCAAGGATTCAGAGATGAAACAAAAATGAATATGGAAAAAAAAGTCAAGATATAAAAAGAGAACGAACAGTGGAGATTAGATTAAAAATAGAGTGCAGCGGCCAGGTGGAGGTAGAGCTGGTTAAGAGACCTGCCCACCGTGAAGAATTAAGTGGGGTGTTCATCATCATGGAGAGAGAGAGAGAGAGAGAGAGAGAGAGAGAGAGAGAGAGAGAGAGAGAGAGAGAGAGATCAAAGGCAAAGCAAGAGAGAAGTAAAATATACATCCCAGAGAGAGAGAGAGAGAGAGAGAGAGAGAGAGAGAGAGAGAGAGAGAGAGAGAGAGAGAGAGAGAGAGAGAGAGAGAGAGAGAGAGAGAGAGAGAGAGAATCAAAGGCAAAGCAAGAGAGAAGTAAAATATACATCCCAGTGAGAGAGAGAGAGAGAGAGAGAGAGAGAGAGAGAGAGAGAGAGAGAGAGAGAGAGAGAGAGAGAGAGAGAGAGAGCGCAGGTATACTAAAGCAGTGGCAAAGAAGGACTGACTGTAATACACAGGGGTGCAAATATATCAGCGATACAGGGAACAGCGGTGAAGCTGTGTTACAGGCAGAAGGCATACGTTCCGAATTTTGGCCAATGTGGAGCAGGCAAGAAGAATAAACAGAGACTTACCCACAACTCAATGAGTTTCTGAGTGACATGAATAATGTCCACAATTGACCAGCCCTTTTTTGGAAGGATGGTAGAAAAGACCAACCAGAGGCTAATTACAAAAATTAATAGCATGTAATAATTGACGTATAGATGGACTAGTGTACTGTCACGAGTGAAACTGTGAATGTCTATGGGGCACAGGAGATTAGGGGGTCCCTACGAGTGTAGGTAGAACTCCACTCCTGTACTGTACAAACTGGAGATCCATAACATCACAGCCAATCTACTTAGCCATGATGCGAGTCCCAGAGACTGGGAGAGGGTGAGGGGGAAAAAAAAATTGCTCAAAACACGTGAATGACCAAACTCGTGCACAAGAAACAGTGTCAGTGCTAGTATGCTGATGATGCGTTCATAATAACGCCCAGTGTAATGAATAGGTAATAAAAATAATAATAAGAAAAATAAGGTTAAACAAGCAAGGTTGTGCGGTCCATACTTGTGACGTCCACGAACACACTCGTGATTCAACACATTCGTGAAGTCAAAAACTTTAGAAAAAAATGCAGGTGAATATATATATATATATATATATATATATATATATATATATATATATATATATATATATGACACATCCGTGAGGTTATTACAGAGGAAGATAGTGGGCAGCGTGTGTGTGTGTGTGTGTGTGTGCGCTGCAGGCGGGAGCGGTGAGAGTGTGTTGACCTGGGAGAGGACGGAGAGGTGTCTGGTTAGGGGCTTGGGAGACAGGCCGTCGGGCCGACGCTCGGGATGATCGTACTCCTCCTCCCGCAGCTCCTGCCAGCTGATCTCGTCGTCCGAGGTGCTCTGCTGGCGAGAAGGTTAGTGGCTCAAGAGACGAACTACGTGCTGTGGGGGGGCGGGGTTGCCTCACACACACACACTCACACACACACACACACACACACACACACACACACACACACACACACACACACGCTCGCGCGCGCGACCCGCTCAGTGGTACGACTTCAAGAGTCAAAGATGTGGTGAGTGTCGAAGCTTTAGTGAGGTAATGAATATGGAACTAATTAATGGAGGAGTTGAAACAGAGGGTGTGTGGTGATTGGTGGTGGTGGAGGGTCGTTCGGTAGTTAAGGTGAGGCCTACTTCGTACGGTGTCGAGGCCGGAGGTGTGTTCAGTGGATGACTAGTACCACCGACTGGTTGTGTTGCTGGTGATGGTGCGCTATTCACAGTGGTGGTGTACTCAGTGGCATCAGGTTCAGTCAGTGGAGGAAGGACATCAGTTAAAGTGTGGTCAATGTATTTGCCTCAGTCACCACAGTAAGACTACGTCACGCCACTCCACACCACACTGCAACATGTTCACCTCTCCCTGGGTAGTCTGAGCTACGGGAAGACCCGGGCCATTTAATAACTCTCTCTCTCTCTCTCTCTCTCTCTCTCTCTCTCTCTCTCTCTCTCTCTCTCTCTAATCATATCACCTTATATCAAAGTTTTTATCCCTGGAAAGAGTGGAGGAAGAATACTACCCGCTTATCTTCTGCGTGTCGTAGAAGGCGACTGTGGGAGGGTGGGAGCTTGGGGGCTGGATCTCCATCCCTCCTGCATCACCTCTTTCTAAGAGTAGGAACAAGACGGAGGAGACAAGTGAGGATTTTTCCTCGAGGGTCATTTGTCTGGCCTTAACGCTACCGCGCTACAGCGGGAATGGCGAGCAAGTGTAAGAACCAGGGGTGTACTTGACGCTACATCGCTCACCCGTCTACAAATCTACCAAAATGTTTTTTCTTCTCACGTGTGCACGCTTCTGTGTTCGGTCGAGAATATTCGTGTACACCCTATGCTCACAAACCTCTATTCACAAACCCTATATTCACAAACATATCAGTAAGACATGTTATACAACTCATAGTCATGTAGCTTTAGTTTGAATTTTAGGCAAATGTGCCTTAAAACGAACAAGTTCTGGGTATTTGAATAACTTTTCTAGTTTCGGTAACAGCGTTCCATCTTGGACGGTGGTGTGGGGCACTAAACAGAGTTATGAAGAGAGAGGCTGAGGACCATCTTTGCCAAGCTCCATATAAGCCCAGAGCTGCTAGTGGTTCCAGAAGAGATTATTAGGGTATATCTTTTCACAAAGTAAACATCATTTTGTCCAGTTAAAGAAAATCGGAAAAAATAGATATAACAGAAAACGTATTATATCATACGCTTAACAAATCACGATTCTTTAGCTACAGTAAAAACTTGATCCAATTGTCCCTTTAAAATGAAGTAGTTTTGGTTTTCTTGACGAAACTGAGGTTGGTGCTCGGGTCGTAATCATGGAAAGGTCCCGCGCTAAAAGCATCCCTGCCAGATATGGTTCATACTGATCCAGTAGTCTTAAAGGAGGCGACTGGACCGTGAACAGATAACGGACGGCCTATCTTACATTAACAACGGCCGTTATGTATGGTGGTTGGGGGTCGCTGACCACAACTGTGACAAGGGTCTCACTCACGACCATACCCCCAGCATACTCTTGGGGTCCAAATTGGTCCACTAGTTGCAGGGGAGAAATGTGAAGGATGCAGAGTTACTGCACGGACCACGGCAACGAAGGGCTACTGATGGTAACGGGCCTCACGGACATCTTCCAGGTGAAGTGAAAACATAGAAAACCAAAGATATAACTCCAGGGGAAGATGGCCACCTGCGGCATATCATCTAACCCGATTATTGTCTCTGATCCGAATGCATCGCTGTCAACTTTCTTCTTCTCCTCTTCCTTCTTCTTCTTCTTCTTCTCCTTTCTTCTTCTTCTTCTCCTTTCTTCTTCTTCTTCTTCTTCTTCTTCTTCTTCTTCTTCTTCTTCTTCTTCTTCTCCTTTTTCTTCTTCTTCTTCTTCTTCTTCTTCTTCTTCTTCTTCTTCTTCTTCTTCTTCTTTTTCTTCTCCTCTTTCTTTTTCTTATTCAAAAGGAAACAATTCTTGAACACTATAAAGGTTATTACCTCATCATAACTAATTCTGATCACAGGGAACAGTTTTTCAACATGAAAGAGACTCATTGGAAGTATAATATTCCAGGCAAAGTAAGAGGCGTGTAAATGTGTGCTTGTGAGCGAGCTGACACACCCACACATCGACCACGTACCTACCTACCAGGGAAATAAGAACTAAGTTCGTATAACTGACACATCAGCTTCACCCATCCATCACTCACGGAAAACTTCCTCATTTTCCTCAACAAGCACACGAGCAAATTTCCTCCTGGGGTACCTCTAAGGCGAACATTAATTAGTTCTACGTCTCTATAAGAAACTACTACGGAGTATGTACTCATAATTAACCCGAGCGGGTGGGCCGTGGTCTGTAGGTCTCGACCTGCTGTTACAACCTACCTTAAGCCAACATCAGGTCTAAAACATAATCAACAATGGCTCTCCAGACAGAGACCAGACATCCTTTCATATACCCATCTACTCAGTACAGGAACAGACAGATCCAAAGCAGTAATGTAGAGATGGGACAACGGGCCTTATATTTTGTCTTTCCCATTACTTAAGTGATGTTTTTTCCTACCCACACACACACAGTTCCAACCTCCCGATCTTGGTGAAGCAAGAGAAAACACAGACAAGTTCTACAAGAAAACTCACGTACTACGGGTTGAGAGCTCCTGTGCCGTAAGGTAATATGTGCTCCATTAATTACCGTTGTAGCAACATAACGTCTACGCAACACCACGCACCTGAGGCTTGTAAAACATGCGTTATAACACCTGGGAGCTACGCGGTCTAGTTTACGCTTCTACTGACAAACGATGCCATCACAATCCTGCCCCATACCTGCCTGGTTTACGCCTTCTATAAACAAGGTAATTACCAGCAGGTGCAGCTAAGGACCCCCACCTGCCGTCGAGGCTTAAGGTGGTAGCAAAGGCCTGGGATCATTAAGGATCTGGAATGAAGTATGGTTGGAAGAGCTTGATGTGGTGCTGATGTGTGTGGTGGGCCCCGGCGAGGGAGGGAGAGGTGCTATCTCGGATGAGGAAGAAGAAGAAGAAGAAGAAGAAGAAGAAGAAGAAGAAGAAGAAGAGAAGAAGAAGAAGAGAAGAAGAAGGAGAAGAAGAAGAGGAAGAAGAAGAAGAAGAAGAAGAAGAAGAAGAAGAAGAAGAAGAAGAATAGAAAGAAGAAATGTTGATATAAAGCATGACAACACAGGCCCTAGATCAGATGAGAGCTAAAGGAAGTTCCACGCAACAGGCATGAGGGATACTCATTAGGATTACTGAACTCAATTCCATGAAATACCCAAACACACACACATACCTACACACACACACACACACACACACACACACACAAGGTGTAGATACAGACAGACATACAAATCTACGTACACAAACACACTATGTAAAGAAAGTCGGTCACTCACACACGAAGACACAGACACACACACCTACACAGGAACACCATGTGGTCGGACATAAACACGAAGATACAAACACAGAGAAAGACACACAGACGAACGTAAGCAAACACACCAGCGGGTCACACACACACACACACACACACACACACACACACACACACACAAACGCCAACAAAACACACAGATTGAGACCCCGGCCCACGCGGGGTCGCTGATGATAAGTCCGGGAAACATGTCATCCGGGGCCGTCAGAGGGCGCAGCCAGGCGATGTTTGTTTTCCCAGGGGCGCCCCCGCAGCACGGCCTTCCCCTCCTCCTCCTCCGGAACCAAGGGGGCAGCACCCCCCGGGTATACGACCGCCCCCATACACCATCTGTCTCCCAGGACCTGCCACAGCCTGCCTCCCCCATCGACCAGGGGCACCTTCCCCTCACTGCACGACCCACCTCCCCCTTGGGGTCAGAGGACAGCCCCACCTGCTCTACTAAAGCCCCTTCCCCCTCAGGACTGGTATACGAAGGCATTTCATCCAAAGGCTGAAGTGGCTGCTGGAGGGATACTACTAATAAAATGAAGCCACTTATCAACGCTCACACATTATAAGTAAGGGGCGTGATAAGTGTTCATCAGCAGTGAGCTGAATACCATCTGGTTTGGAATTCTACGCAACAATTGAAAAGTTCTGGAAGTTTACCGCAGACCTTCACGAACCTAGAAAGAGCCATCTTTCTTTCCCCTTATCGATTCTGGGTAACTATACCAAAAATGGCCACTGTATATACTCCTCCCTAAGGTATATGTTGAGGTATATATATCCCCTGTGATGATAGGGGGGCGTAAGGTGGTGTCACCATGTGCTTCAGCGAGGCTATACGTACCCAGGCCATTGGCAACCCCGTCACACACGCGGTGCACAAAACATTCTTTCTTCTCCGTCTGAATGCCATAGACTCCACGTTATTGTATGCAATGTATAGACCTTAGTGACAAGGCATAAAGCTACCGAATTGTTAACTGGACAATACACAACTTTGCTCTGTCATGTTTTTTCTTCATAATAACAACCTCTTTAAAATGTCGGTTTTCAAATGTTTACCAAAAAAAGAAAAAAAAAAGAGAAAAAAAGATACTTCTTCCTCTTTTTAACCATTTTTCCCTTTCTTACTTCTCCTGCCTTTTTTTTTCCTACGCTTTACTCGTGGTCTGGCCTTTGATTCCGGACTTTTGTCACTGTGACATAAAAAAAGAAAATGAACATCCAACACAACTGTGTGTGTCCCCAGTGTGGTAGGAGGGAGGGAGGCATCCACCAGCGCCTCGTCCACAGGGTGTTGACGAGCTCGTGTTGATGTTTGATCTTATGCCAGTTATGTAGACGTATCCCTTGTGATCGGCTCCTCCTCCTCCGCCGACATCGACGACCCACTTGTGCTCGACTCCGCCAGCCTCTCGTCGACCGCTGGATTACGTCGGGAACTTGACACACGTCGCTGTAGTCATCCCTCGGGTGACGTCAATGAAAAGGGATGAGGACACCTCGTATTGCATGGGTATAAATAAGGGTTAGGGAGAGTGTTCTTCCCTGGGTGTGGTGGCACTTGATGCTACGCCAGTAGATGGCCGGCCCTCCCACACGGTGGAGGGAGTTGAGGACCATCTACCTTCACCGATCACGTCCTAAACCTTCAAGGTAATAAACGTGTACCTTAGTGGCATTAACGTTCGTAACCAGTTCGTAACCAGTGGTGGTTTGCATGGCGAGAGGCGAGCGAAGCCAAATGACCACTAGGTCACAGTAGAACAGGCAACCCAAGTACACACAGACACACACACTAAGAACCTGCACCAGGCAGACTGTGCAGGAGTTACGGCGGCTGGCGGCCATATCTCACCGCGAGAAGCAGACACCAGGAGGAAATTACGGTCAATCAATATTGGCCTGAAGCTCTCGAGGACCTTCGTTAATGACTTTTCTGGATGCTCTCGGAATGAGATTCCCCCTCCGCTGAAGAGACACAATGGGAGTGAGGTGATGTGGCCAAATGTAGCTAGTTACTTGCACGCTGTCTCAGGTCATGTGAGCTGGCTGTAGGCAGTTAGTTGATCTATCGCTGTAGACTGAGCATTCTGCCATGGAGGGAACCCAGCTGGGGGTGTGAGCACTCACAGTAAAGACACCAGAGTCCACGAGCGGCCGGAAAGGCTCCTCTGAAGTGCCAGGCGCCAGAACACCTCATCCTACCATCATAGTCTCTATCCTGAAGATCAAACGATGGCCAAACCTTAAGGTGTATAACATTACCCCCTAAGCCGTGCCTACTAAGTTCCCTAAGAAGATAGCCTCTTAGGAGTAGTTTGCTGAACGATGTTGTAGTCACTATGGCCCTTAACAGCGACCAAGAAGTAAGGGTAAAGCTGACCTACCGCCTCCTCACTTGACAGCAAACACACAAGTTGAAGACTCGCAGGGACGACTGCCAGTCATACCCGCACCAAACCACATTACAAGTGACTGTGTTGTAGACTGAGCAAGACGGTGCGTGCGCCTCGTCCTTGGAAGACGCTAGACAGCACCACCAAAAGGTTCAAGACCTGGTAAGGTTATACTGAGCCTTCTTGAAGGCTGTGTAGCCCACTTCGAGGGTTAGGAGCCCACTCCAACGGTGTGTAGCCCACTTCGAGGGTGTATGGCCCACTTCGAGGGTGTGTAGCCCACTTCGAGGGTGTGTGTAGCAAGGCAAGCACACCCTAGCACTCTGGTGTTCCACCTGTGAGGCGGGAGAGAACTACGCGCGTCGTTCTAGTCCACGAGGAAGAAAGAAAGTCGAGGAGAAATGTTGAAACCACAGGCGGAAGTCTTCCCGTCCAATCCCTGGCAAGATTCGGGGAATACGTAAAATCCAGACAAACGAGAAAATTGTTTGACATGTGTTGTTTCTCGAACGGAAGACAACATCGATTCGGGAAGGAACGAGTAGCATCGGATCTCAACTCCCCGACTGCCTGGAACTAGATGGTGACTCTAACATCCACCGTCTCATTCACATGGACTCTTCGAGCGTCTTCGACCTCTTGGAACATCAAGTACACAAGAACTTCGATAACTTTCAACGGAAGTACTTCATGCCACCTTGGTGAACGTCTGGGCTAATGCAGACATGAAGGAGGTCTAGCGGGAAGTGCTCCTTGGCGTCATGATAGTACTGTAGATCCTCTCATGATATATCTATAATTTACCGACCCCTAAACCTTGTCCTTAAAGCTTAAAACGTATTCTGGCGGCCGCTCTATGACCTCTCCTGCAAGAGGGATGGATGGAGGATATGGAGATGAAAATGATCCATGGAAACCTTGGAGACACGACATCCTTAGTGGCTTATGTGAACGTGTATCGCCAAGAAGACGACGCAGATGATGATTCCAAGGCAGCAGCAGCAGCAGGGTTTCACATGCGAGTCTGGATTGTATGTAGATGGACAAGAACTGGGGAAGTTGATGATGAGGTGGACTCATTCAGATCAGTGATGAAATACGTAAAAGACAGCAAACATAACGGTGAGGTAACTGCTTTCTTCAACCCCTTGAACTTCACGGTACCATCCTTGAACTTCATCACGGTACCATCCTTGAGCTTCACGGTACCATCCTTGAACTTCACGGTACCATCCTTGAACTTCATCACGGTACCATCCTTGAGCTTCACGGTACCATCCTTGAACTTCACGGTACCATCCTTGAACTTCATCACGGTACCATCCTTGAGCTTCACGGTACCATCCTTGAACTTCACGGTACCATCCTTGAACTTCATCACGGTACCATCCTTGAGCTTCACGGTACCATCCTTGAACTTCACGGTACCATCCTTGAACTTCATCACGGTACCATCCTTGAGCTTCACGGTACCATCCTTGAACTTCACGGTACCATCCTTGAGCTTCACGGTACCATCCTTGAACTTCACGGTACCATCCTTGAACTTCACGGTACCATCCTTGAACTTCATCACGGTACCATCCTTGAACTTCACGGTACCATCCTTGAACTTCATCACGGTACCATCCTTGAACTTCATCACGGTACCATCCTTGAACTTCACGGTACCATCCTTGAACTTCACGGTACCATCCTTGAGCTTCACGGTACCATCCTTGAGCTTCACGGTACCATCCTTGAACTTCACGGTACCATCCTTGAACTTCACGGTACCATCCTTGAACTTCACGGTACCATCCTTGAACTTCATCACGGTACCATCCTTGAACTTCACGGTACCATCCTTGAACTTCATCACGGTACCATCCTTGAACTTCATCACGGTACCATCCTTGAACTTCACGGTACCATCCTTGAACTTCATCACGGTACCATCCTTGAACTTCACGGTACCATCCTTGAACTTCATCACGGTACCATCCTTGAACTTCATCACGGTACCATCCTTGAACTTCACGGTACCATCCTTGAACTTCATCACGGTACCATCCTTGAACTTCACGGTACCATCCTTGAGCTTCACGGTACCATCCTTGAACTTCATCACGGTACCATCCTTGAGCTTCACGGTACCATCATTGAACTTCACGGTACCATCCTTGAACTTCATCACGGTACCATCCTTGAACTTCATCACGGTACCATCCTTGAACTTCACGGTACCATCCTTGAACTTCATCACGGTACCATCCTTGAACTTCACGGTACCATCCTTGAGCACAGCGTACTTTCCTGGTCCATGACAGTACGATCCTTGAGCACAAGTGGTACAACCCTTGGGTATGGTGGCTTGGCCTGCGAACCTGACCCTTACAGATGAGGTCAGAGGTCATACCATCAATACCCGATGGTTCTCCCTTTCCGCTAGACGGTCGTACCGTCGTGCTCGAAGATAAAGGGATAAAGGGAGAATATCATTCAACCTATATATCAGCAGCTGCCATACCCTTTATTACAGATGCAGCACACTCCTGGATGTTGTCTCTCGTCCCATTCCAGGCTTTCTGTTCATAGCAGACGATTAACTACAACAGTTCATCTCTAGCCAAGGTGTCAAGTGCCAGAGCTTATCTTTCTTAGCTTTCCCAGGAGACTTCGAGGCGTCTACATGAACTGATGCCTTTTAAGGACGTTCCACGTTCCTCCGAGTCCATCTACCTTTCTTAGCTTTCCCAGGAGACTACGAGGCGTCTGAGTCATGCATGAACTGATGTCTTTTAGGGACGTTCCACGTTCCTCCGAGTCGCGTGGGCGAAGAACCCCCAGGGTATACAAGCTTGGAGTTAGAGGATCAGTGGTGCCACTCCGGCTCTGCCTTGAGCCTCACTTTCCCCAGCGGGTCTTCCATCATCATTCCTCTCCCACCACCTCCTCCTCTCCCCACCCCAAAGCCTCACTCCCATCTGGAACACGTTTACATAAAGGAACATCAAAGGTATTTCGGGTTCTTTGAACAGTCGAGGTTATCAATCCGCAGGTGCTTTAGCAAAATCCTCAACAGCAAGGCTGGTTTGTCCGGCAGAATATTCGATGAATACATACACTCTACCTTGAATCGATGGTCACTGCAGATTAGGAACAGAAGAACGAAGTTTCTAAGGGCATTCTGAGGTTACATAAAGGATACCCCATCATAATCAGAGAGCAATACACTCGAGTGATCTGGGTAATATGCTTTACACTGAGGATGTGGGATATGAGCTCTAAGCTTTAGCCAGCGTGGGTCAAGAGGAGCTGCTCCTCTCCCACCTTTACCCCTCAGGAGCCCTTTAATGAGAGAGAGAGAGAGAGAGAGAGAGAGAGAGAGAGAGAGAGAGAGAGAGAGAGAGAGAGAGAGAGAGAGAGAGAGAGAGAGAGAGAGAGAGAGAGAGAGAGAGAGAGTGTATACACAGGGGATGTAAAAAATAAACTTAATAAAAGACCTACTGAAGTAATTGATGATCTTGTATTATTCCTCTGTAGTTAACAATAATTTATTTACTGCAAAATCCTCATAGTCATCTCTTCTTGAATGACTAAATCTGTTTTGGCATCAAGATCATCAGAGGCGATCTATTTCAAGAATCCGCCCCTTCCTCTTGCATAAACCTCACCTTCAGGAGTGCGAGGCCCTTCTGCTTTAAGAAGACCTGGCTGATGTTCCGAGCAACTTGACCCTTGTGTCTACTTCTGTGTAGCTATACTGTGGTTACCTGACCCCTGTGTACTTCTGCATCCATCCTGATGTTATCAAGTGTCTCTAAGTGTTTGAAAAGTTTCCAGTGAGTGGCCACGGATGCCTGGCTTCTGTAAACAGCTTTAGTTCCTTTGACCTCTCCACAGAGCGGGAGTGAGTGAGGGCTCTAAACTCTCGAACTTAACTGGCTTGGATATCCTCCTGCAAACTGTATTACCTGTGTAGAGGAGGAAGGAGATAAAGGTGAATATAAAGGAAAAAAACGAAGAAAGGGAAAAGGGGCAGAATAAGACAGAGAAGAAGAAGAAGAAGAAGAAGAAGAAGAAGAAGAAGAAGAAGAAGAAGAAGAAGGAGAAGACGAAGAGACGAAGAAGACGAAGAAGAAGAAGAAAAAGAAGAAAGGAGAGTAACAGCCAACCTACCTACGAGTAGGTACCTACGAGGTGGTGAGGGCAGCAGGGAAGGCCAGCACGAGGGGCTCGCCCCACACGTCTTACTGGATGCATAAGACTGTTGTTTCTCTCAGTCGTTACACACGGTAAACAATGATCAATCCCAGGTTCATCTGGAGCTGTTGTAAACCATCTAACAAGGTTTCTTTTAAATGTTTCTAGACTTGTCCAGTCCATATTGATTTCGCTCGCCAGAGCACTGAACAGTTTTTTATGTTTTCTACTCGTAGAATTTTGTTTCATACCTTTAATTTTATACCTTGTATGACTGCAAACTATGTTTCTTTTTTTTTTTTTTAAGAAACTTTTAGGCTCAGTAAACTGTTCGTAATTCCTTCACTTTGTGGCCATGCAGACAATTTTACGGAATCGTGTCTTTCTGTAATGCAGACATCTTTATGGAATCATGTCGTGTCTTTCTATAATGTCGAATCCAAGATCGTCCAACCTTTCCTGGTGGTTCGCACGCTTCCATCTACGACTTTGTTGTCGAAATGTTTCTAATTTGTATCACATTTTTCACGTCACTCCCTCTGTTCGGTTGGTGATCACATGACGTATGCATTATTGCATTTTGCTTCCTACGTATAATATGAACATTTCCATCATTCAACTTTTTTGTTTATAGTATCAAAATTCCTCGTAATCATACCACATAAATTTTACTTAGTTCGCTGGTGCTATCTTATCATTATGGTTTTTGAATTCTACGTTTCATAATGATATTCTATCAGTACGGTTTTTCAGTTCTAGTTCCTCATTTCATAGTGACCCCTCAAACCCTGACTTTTCTGTCTCATTTTCTCTCACTTTTCCTGATGGGTCTGTCGTCCGTTGTCACCAATATACATGGAACTGTTTCATGACTTATTTTCTAAAGTCCTTGTGGAATATCAAGTTTAACATCTACCGCGTCTTTTAGATGGCATCTGAATCTTTTTATCACCATCTGATCCCACCATTCTGCTTACCCTGGTGCCATCAGCAGAGCTACCTGGCTATACTATGCTCTACGCCTCTGTCAATGTGTGATATCATGATCAAGACAGACGAGTCTAATATTATTCCAAGAGACACCATCCACGCCACATCACCCGACATGGTTCCATCTGCTGCTACTTGGAATTGTGTCAGTGTGTTAGAAACTCTTTGTTCCATCTTCCTATACTACCCCCTACAGTGTTTTGCTCACTTCCTTACTTTCTCTGGTAATATCCTGTGGTTTACTTTGTCAAATACCTTTTCAGAATCGAGAAAACTATGGTCCAATGTCCACTGTACACGTGACCATTCCCCACACAGGCCGTCAAACGACCTTCGTTTTAACTGCAAGTCTGAGGTTGTCTTCGTTATGTACGAACTCGACGGTATAGCCTTTGAGTTCCCGGCAATTCGACTCTTTACGTGTGATGAATCGGCGCTTGACCTAATCCGCAAAGGCCAGGTCAGACACAAGGGGCCATCTTTCCCAAGGGTCGTACTTATGTGCTGAAAAATAGTAAAGTACAGCACAAAGGGTGGTACAACACCGTTTACGGAGTTAAACAACATGGGAGAACACAGGCTTCATACCCAGTATAGATACGACGGCCAGGACATCTTCAGCGACCCCGTCTAATGCATAGCCACTACGTGGGAAAGTACAGAGGCCCAGGAAGCCCACAGCGCACTGACGCCTCCAAGTGTTCCCTGATCATTCTAGAACACTGAAGTCTATCAACTCATCCCACGGACTCAGACTACGAGAATGGCTCATATAATATCTCTCACTGATCTACGCAGGTATGGGAAGGAGAGAAGGATATCGGGGAAAAGAGACAGGATTCAAGGGAAAGACTTAAAGGAAGATTATTTTGAGAGTGAGGAAGATTTAACACGAGTGTTGGAGGACAGAAGAGAGGAAGATTTTGGAGACTATTCCCACCGCTTCCACACAGACAAACAAAAGACGATATACAGGAAAGCTCCTTTCCCTCGTCTTCTGCAACACACAGAATATATATATATATATATATATATATATATATATATATATATATATATATATATATATATATATATATATATATATATATATATATATATTCGGCTCAGCGAAGATTTGTCACTGGTCGTAAGAGGGAACAAGGAACTTCCTGTTCCAAAGAAGTCCATCATTTCCCTGCTCCTAAGACTGAAGCACAACCTTCTCATGCAGCACCAACCCCAACATGAGACCATTCTGAGGTTGTCCAACAACCACAGTTATAACTGTTGTATCCCCGAGCTGCTCCAGACGACTCTTACCTCGCATGAAATAATCCAGTGTCGTTAAAAAAGAAAAAAAAGGGGGGTAGTTTACAGTCTCCTTCTTCCTGATGACTTCATTCTACAAGCTGAGGTTTACCCTGTCATGTCATCCAAGCCACCATAGGCTTCACAGTGACACGCTGGGTAATGTCTTTTGGACAGCTGAGTTCAAAGGCAGCAAGACTACCAACTGTGGACCATGATCTGTCATGGTGGTATGTATCATACGCTATCAGAGGTAATTTGTCCCGATACAGTATAGTGGGTGCGTATCCCTACGTGCTATCGCGGGTATGTATCCCGATACATTATCATGGGTATGTATCCCGATACATCATCTTGGGTATGTATCCCGATACATCATCATGGGTAGGTATCCCGATACATCATCTTGGGTATGTATCCCGATACATCATCATGGGTATATATCCCGATACATCATCATGGGTATGTATCCCGATACATTATCATGGGTATATATCCCGATACATCATCATGGGTATGTATCCCGATATCATGGGTATGTATCCCGATACATCATCATGAGTATGTATCCCGATACATTATCATGGGTATGTATCCCGATACATCATCATGAGTATGTATCCCGATACATTATCATGGGTATGTATCCCGATACATGATCATGGGTATGTATCATGATACATTATCATGGGTATGTATCCCGATACATGATCATGGGTATGTATCATGATACATTATCTTGGGTATGTATCACCTCACACTAGCATCCTAGAGAAAGGATTAAGTTGCCATCACCTGTGCCAAAGACATGAAAAAGAATGATTTAGGGGGAAAAGGCAGAGGTGAAAAAAATGAGGGGAGAGGGGAAGAAATCATGAGGGACAGGGGGAAAAAGACATGGGGAAGGGGAAGGGGAGAAATGACATGAGGAAGGGGAAGGGGAGAAACGACACTAGGAAATACACAGCGAATTAACTCGCAGAGAGAGAGAGAAAAAAAATCTTTCATTTGACGGGAAAATATACAAGGACGATAACCCATGGGTGAGGAGGGGGGGGGTCATGTTGGATATACAGGATTCACTGGTATAGGAGGAGTTCGCCCGAGAGAGAGAGAGAGAGAGAGAGAGAGAGAGAGAGAGAGAGAGAGAGAGAGAGAGAGAGAGAGAGAGAGAGAGAGAGAGAGTGTGTGTGTGTGTGTGTGTGTGTGTGTGTGTGTGTAAGGAGCTTCAAGCTTAATATACGACGGCTGGAAATACGCCCGGGGCCAAAGCTTCTTGGCGCGTGTGAATTATCCTCAAGTGTTCGTGGAGGACGACGGTGCCTTGTGGCCATACAAGCAGGTGGAGCAGGAGGAGGAGGAGGAGCAGCTAGGTGCCAGGTGGCTTATACGGCAGGGACGAGGAAGATCAATGGAACGTGTTGGCTATACGGCATAACGAGTATTGGTCAAGCAGTACGAAGAGGGAGATTTCTGCGAAGACCTGAGGATCGTGGACAACAGACAGAGACATCTGCAAACACGATGGGTATCATCAGGGCTCTCTGGTGATCTCAAGCTCAATGGCTAAAGAGCAAAGACTGTGTTAGTGACGGCTTGAGTAGTGGAGCCTGCACTTCAGTGGCTGTCAAGTTTCACTCTCAGCCCATCCCTCTGGTACCTACAATAGACACTGTACGTAATGGACGACCATTATTACCTTCATATCTTCACAAACTCTACGACTGATTATTATAACACCACCAGACTAACACTTCGTGAGATGAAGGCCAATACGATTCGGGAGGCATTACATACAGAGTGGAGTTGAGGGCGGAGGGTTGAATTGCACAAATGGCATCCAGAAAGGTGGGGCGCTGATCTCCGTTGCGCTTCCCATTCCGTCATGATTCAACACACACACACAGACACACACGCGCATCTAATCATGGTCCGGCCTCCCGGCGGCCGGGATCCCGGCCTGTGATCACAAACTCCCTCATGCCCAAGTGCACGGCTGAGGCTCGGAGTTGCCAGCGTGTTGTGAGGTGCGGGTGAGTGGACGAACCTTCAAATGCTGGGATGTATCGGGTCAGTCCCAGTGCGACTACTGCTAGTGTACCTTCCTTTATATGTAACTTTGGCTCAATCTCTGCCTCGGTCTGGTTTCAAACAGCCACTCTGGATGGTATTTCCATTTTCAAAAGAACTATTTCCTGCGTATGAAGCGTCTCGAAATTGGGGCTTTGATAGAGGATTTACAATCAACGAATGCTTAAATCACGTGACATAAACATGCGTACACATACCCATTACGAAAGCCTTGCGTACCACCAATTCCAGGAATGTTGCAGCGTATATATTGGCCTTGGTGAATAATGCAACCATTATACACATTCCTGCCAGGCTATACTACAAATCTGAAGTATACAATATATATATATATACATAATTCGCGGTATGAAAGGTTACTGTACACTGCATCTCTATCATACATTATTTCTGAGTATCAAGTGTATACCTACCTGCTTCATACATCACTCCATGACATAGATCCCTCACCACATTATAGTTTCTTACGAAAACACACACACACACACACACACACACACGTCACCCAAATGCTCAATATACGTCACCATCGCCATGTCTCTCGTTTGGGCACCATACACTCCTCCATAGAACAGTTTTACCCCATTTTCCTGGCGTTATAGACCAATATAAGGCAGGCTGGTGTGTGGTACAGCAGCCAGCACAAGCCTGGGCTCAAAGCTGGGTTTACAGAGGTGCACACTGGTTTACAGAGGTACACACTGGTTTATAGAGATACACACTGGTTTACAGAGGTACACACTGGTTTGCAGAGGTGTACACTGGTTTACACAGGAACGGAAAACCAATACACAACGAGGTGTCACGCACGAACATACACGTTATTACAGTCTACAGTTCCTGTAGAGTAGCAGAGAATGTAGGTGGTGTACGCTACATGGGCGCTTATCCAGCCTACAACCACTGTAGAGAGAATGTAGGTGGTTTACACTACATGGGTGCTTATCCAGCCTACAGCCTCCGTACTGAGAATGTAGGTGGTATACGCTACATGGGTGCTATCCAGCCTACAGCCGCTGCACTGAGAATGTAGGTGGTATAAACTACATGGGTGCTTATACAGCCTACAATCGCTGTAGAGAGAATGTAGGTGGTTTACACTACATGGGTGCTTATCTACAGCAACTGATAATGAGGTATGATAATTCCTGTAAGCACTACGTATGTGAAATGAAATTGTCGTCTTGAGCTACTGTACTTTAGAAGATATACTTATGCCACGAGCACGACACATTACAGGAATGATCAAAGCTCAGCTGACGAATCATGAGTCACGTCAGATAACTTCTCGCTTCAAAGGAATCCACCATCCTCCTCCCCCTGTGACTGAATGTATATGGCAGTTCTGATGCCCCAAGGAGACCCTGGGGTTATACGACTATAATTCGAAATACGTATACAAAATACGTATATATATATATATATATATATATATATATATATATATATATATATATATATATATATATATTGGAAAGGATCACAATTTTGCGCGTGATCAAGATATTCCTATGAGTCCGCGGGGAAAATGAAACACGAAAAGTTCCCAAGTGCACTTTCGTGTAATAATCACATCATCAGGGGAGAGACAATAGAGAAATATAACAGTCAGTTGATATACATCGAAGAGACAAAGCTAGGACGTCATTTGGCGTCCTATATATATATATATATATATATATATATAGTTGGACCACATGCAATAAGGGAACGAGGTAAGGGTTGGGTTGAGAGTACCCGTCTCTAGATAAGTGATGGAGAGGGAGGTGTCACTCCAGTATTATGTAACCTACCGATCACATACACACGGCCTTTGTTACCATCAGCTGGGCGGGCGGGGTATGGGGCGAGGAGGGTACATAAGGGAAACATTGATGTGACTCATGGAAGAAAATGTTATACTAAGACTTTCTCTTAACTAACCTAACTTACACACACACACACACACACACACTATATACATACATACACGCGGGCCCTCCGTGGTGTAGTGGTTGGTGTTAATCACCATGAGTCAACACCGGCCAGCGTCGGTTCGACTCCTAAGCGAGGCAGTCAGCCTACAGCCAATCGTAGCTATTCATCCTCCCCTCGAGGCCTGGTCGATAAATGATTACTTGGCTTAGGCTGGCATGTGTGTGTGTGTGTGTGTGTGTGTGTGTGTGTGTGTGTGTGTGTGTGTGTGTGTGTGTGTGTTCTGATATACACACACTGTAGTAAAGATACGGTCCATACATGCAACGGTTAAGAGACACACAAGTTATACTCACACACACACACACACACACACACACACAAACGAAACTACAAGCGTTACGACTTATCATTATTGAGTGTACCTGGGTGGAAAATTAGCACCAGGTCTACTCAATCTAGATTAATGATAAGATAAAAATGAAAAGAAAATTGATATGACAGAGAAAAGAATAAGTGGCTTGTATTACTTGATGTCGTGTAAATAATAATAATGATAATACTACTTATTATTATCACTACTATTAGTATTACTAATAATAATAGTAATAATAATAATAATAATAATAATAATAATAGTAATTAACGGTTTACTTAATTCGCCAAAGTAAAATATTCTGGATTAAATTTTTTTTATACTGTATGTATGACGTATGATGTGAAGTTTGGCTTAGTGGCCCTCAACTAATAACAGTCATTAACTTCAACATTCATACATATATACATACATTCATACATACATACATACATACATACATAAATAATACATACATTCATTCATACATACATTAATACATACATACATTCATTCATTCATACATACATTGATACATACATACATTCATTCATTCATACATACATTAATACATACATACACACATTCATTCATACATACATTAATACACACATACATTCATACATTCATACATACATTGATACATACATACATTCATTCATTCATACATACATTAATACATACATACACACATTCATTCATACATACGTTAATACACACATACATTCATACATACGATGGTGCAACATGGGGCTGGCAATGTACAGGTGTGCCGAGGGTAGAGCGTTACCCTCCCTCACATTTGGCCTACGGTTGTCTCCCATGAGCGAGACGTCCTGGTAGAACCCTACCTGGCAACAGTGACCTGTGGGGGAACACTGGCGTTGCCACAGGTAAAAGGTTCTCGCTAAGTTATGGATGATGATCCGTTATGGACCTCCGTGGTGTAGCGGTCTCAAGCGTCGCTGACCGTGACGCGTTCACGGCCCTGCCCAGGGGTCGAGATCAAGGGCACGAAATCTACTTTGTGCGGTAGTCGGTCCACAGTCAACCCAAGCTCTTCATCCTCACCTAAGGAGTGGTCGATAAACTGGATACCTGGGTTAGTCTAGGCCTCCTCCTAGGGTAAGGAGGCGGTGTGAACACCAGCAGTCAAGTCACACACCACAGGAGAGAGACACACACACAGGACCATTAAACACAGTGACCGAAAAACGATGGTCCTCCTTCGGATTCTTGTGGCTCAAAGCCTCACGCCCCTCCTCCTCACCCTTCCCCCCCCGCAGAGGTCGCTGTTTCCGTGGGTAAGGGGGGAAAAAAAAATTTAATCGTTAACCTTTGTTGTGGTGTCGTTGAACGGTCGCCCGAGCCATGCCAGCTACTGGTGGCATGCAGGGATGGCTGATGAAGAATTAAAAGCATTCGCAGTTCCACATTTGTCACCATGAAACATTCAGGCACACGTGTGTGTGTGTGTGTGTGTGTGTGTGTGCGTGCGCGCTACAGTGGTACCCGGAGCCAAATTGTGACCCTTTCAGTGTGTTGTGGAGCCTGACACAACCACTCCTCCGGCCGGGGTCAAATCATCACACCTCCCTCGCCAATAACAGTCGCCACTCCTGCTGCGCAGTTGACGATAAATTTACAGGAATTAACGACCGCTGCGTAAGGCTGAGGGGTGAGGGGAGCAGGATGGGTGGGGTGAGGGGAGGGAAGCAGGATGGGTGAGGGGAGGGGAGCAGGATGGGTGGGGTGAGGGGAGGGGAGCAGGATGGGTGGGGTGAGGGGAGGGGAGCAGGATGGGTGAGGGGAGGGGAGCAGGATGGGTGGGGTGAGGGGAGCAGGATGGGTGGGGTGAGAGGAGGGGAGCAGGATGGGTGGGGTGAGGGGAGGGGAGCAGGATGGGTGGGGCGAGGGGAGGGGAGCAGGATGGGTGAGGGGAGGGGAGCAGGATGGGTGGGGTGAGGGGAGCAGGATGGGTGGGGTGAGGGGAGGGGAGCAGGATGGGTGGGGTGAGGGGAGGGGAGCAGGATGGGTGGGGCGAGGGGAGGGGAGCAGGATGGGTGGGGTGAGGGGAGGGAAGCAGGATGGGTGGGGCGAGGGGAGGGGAGCAGGATGGGTGAGGGGAAGGGAGCAGGATGGGTGGGGTGAAGGGAGGGAAGCAGGATGGGTGGGGCGAGGGGAGGGAAGCAGGATGGGTGGGGTGAGGGGAGGGGAAGCAGGATGGGTGGGGCGAAGGGAGTGAAGCAGGATGGGTGGGGTGAAGGGAGGGGAGCAGGATGGGGGTGAGGGGAGGGGAGCAGGATGGGTGGGGTGAGGGGAGGGAGCATGATGGGTGCGGTGAGGGGATGGAAGCAGGATGGGTGGGGCGAGGGGAGGGGGAGCAGGATGGGTGGGGCGAGGGGACAAAAGCAGAAGGGGTGGGGTGAGGAGACAAAATCAGAAGGGGTGGGATAAGAGGAAGGGAGCAAGGGTGAAGGGGTGAGAGGAAAGGAAAAGGAAGGGTGGGGTGAGGACGGGGAGCAAGAACTTGGGGGTGAGGAGAGAAAAAGTTCAAAGGTAAGAGGGAACTAAGGAGTGGGGAAAGCGAGAGTTCAGAGGTGAGGGGGAGCAAAAACTTTCAGGAGCGAAGGGAGCAAGGTTCATGGGTGAGGGGAGTAAGAGTTGAGGGGTGAGGGGGAGTGAGAGTTAAGGGGTGAGGGGAGTGAGACTTGAGGGATGAGGAGAGCAAGGCTAAGGGGTGAGGGGAGTAAGAGTTCAGGAGTGAGGGGAGTAAGAGTTAAGGGGTGAGGGGAGTGAGAGTTCAGGGGTGAGGGGAGTAAGAGTTCAGGGGTGAGGGGAGTAAGAATTCAGGGGTGAGGAGAATGAGAGCTGAGGGAGGTCTGACCCAGATAGCCCACTAAGTGTTTTCCATTTTCGCTTGCACGTCCATTTAACATTTTCTGTTGCTCTAACTTCATCAAGCATTTGACCAAACTGTATTCAGTCTTTTACTGCTGTTATTTCTAACTGTTGATACCATTACCATAACTGTTGGCGTCTGTTACTGCTGATCTTACTGTTGTAACTGCTGGTGTCTGTTACTTCAAGCCTTACCGTTGTAACTACTGGCGTTCATTCCTGTTGACCATACCGTTGGTGTCTGTTACCGTGCCATCAAAACACTGTGTTCCGTTATATCTTTTATTTCTTTGCTCATTTAATGGCTTCATATTTTTTCTCTCTCAATCATTCAAACCTTCGCATATAGTTGACCTTACAACGAACATACGTCATACAAGGGTAGGTAAGTTGGCCGTGGTGATATACCATGTATAAGTATACACGAGTCCGTGGAGTGTGGCCTGTATATACAAGTGCGTGGAGTGTGGCCTGCATACACGAGTGTGTGGAGTGTGGCCTGTATACACGAGTGTGTGGAGTGTGGCCTGTATACACGAGTGTGTGGAGTGTGGCCTGCACACACGAGTTCTGCGTGGAGTGTGGCCTGCACACACGAGTTCTGCGTGGAGTGTGGCCTGCACACACGAGTTCTGCGTGGAGTGTGGCCTGTATACACGAGTGTGTGGAGTGTGGCCTGCATACACAAGTGTGTGGAGTGTGGCCTGTATACACTGCCACCCCTATCGTATGGTCCGGGCCCGATCCAAATTGGGAAGTTTGGTCCCTGCGTCAAATAATAGATGAAGTAAAAAGTTTTGAACTTTCACCAAAATGTCAAGGAATATGAAAATAAATCTATACGTGTGAAATATATACTCTTGTGTATATGGAGGAGTCCTGGTGGTACCCAGGACCTCTATATAAAGGCTCCAGCAGCTCAAGGCTGCGTTATTTCCAGTAGCAGGGAAATGTGGACTCCTCTATATGAGATTTTTTTTTTTCTATGACGTGACGGTACTCCTAGTGATACAGCCTCGCCAAAGGTGTCTTTTCACGGGAAGTGACCTCAAGCTGGTGACGTCCGCTTGTACCAGCTTCATCTCTGGCATAAGTGGTGTCTTGCAAGATGTTGAGGTGGTGGTGGTAATGGTGAAGTGACGGGTGGTGTGCAGAACACAGACAAGAAAGTATAACTCGTACATGCCTGGGGGAGTGGAGTTTCAAATGGGTCACTGTGCAACGTAGTGGAGCTTATGACTGTTCTAGGAGGGGCGATACTCGGTACGTGTAGAGTCATGAGTGTGTGAATATGTGTTGTCAGTGGTGTTTTATAAGTGTTGAAGGTCCAGTCATGGACAAAAGTCCACCTCAAGGCCGGGCCTTAATTGAAACATAGAGAGAATAATGTACGGGTAATAATACAACACAAGGAAAAGTATTTACGAATCTTGGAGGATGTGAAAAACCTGGGTTTGAGGATGGATCTGTGAGTATATGTTGCTGAAGTGTGGAGAAGGGTTAGACTATTTATTTCTACTCGTGGGTTGATGGCTGGATGGGGTTCAATTGGTAGTGAGTACCAAACACAGTCAGGTCAAACTGCGCAGAAAACATTTGTTTCATTGTGAATATTTGCTGGTGCTAGGCAGCTGATGTCCTTCTTATAAATGACTGCTAAGGTGGCGGCCAAGTATGAAAATGGATATTTTTTTTTGAGGAAGGAAGGGGGAATTTCTGTGGAGGTCTAATATCAAGTAAGCGCGGATATGTATCAATGGACGGTGTCGTCTGCTGTGTTGATAGACGCTTCCACTAGCAATGCTGGTGAGGCGGGGGATCGAGTTGGCTGAGGCCATCCAGGGTGTGGTGTGTGAGGTCCTTTTAAGACTTAACTATAACTATTGAGTTTTTGTGGGAATGAAGGATGGCTGACTTCACAGTGAGTGTCTATCGGATTGTTCATGATTTTTCTTTCTTTTCTTTCATGGGAGTTGTTAAGTTTTGCGGCTCATTCTTCAAGCGTTGTTTTACGAGCGTGTCCGTGGGTTTTATAAGTGGGTGAGGAATGTGTCGTTCGTCTGGGTTAGAAGAGCTTCATGTGTGGGGGTGGGTCAGGCCGGTGTGGGAGGCATGGATTTCCTTTATCGTTCGCTGCCAGAGTTGGTGGCTGACGGCCTTGCGCTTCATCGTGCTAGGGAAGCAGTGCCACTTTGCTGTTTGATTCTGAGTGACAACGGTGATACACACACACACACACACACACACATAGATATATATATATATATATATATATATATATATATATATATATATATATATATATATATATATATATATATATATAAACTAAAAACATTTCGTCTCAATATTTCATATCCTTTTTTCCCGTCAAGATGATCGCAGGTCATGCATTTCTATATATGTGATCCCACTACGATATCCCGTCAATATGAAGATCACTGGAAAACGGGAACTCGGGCTGGGTAGCGAATAATAGCTTGCTCGAAATATGAGATGAACTGCAATGAAGAGGATTTTATATTTTTTTGTTTGTTTTTATTAATGCCTTTCTGATCCACCAATTATCCATCGAGCACATCGGTACGACCCTTGAGCACAGCGGTACTACCCTTGAGCACAGCGGTACGACCCTTGAGCACGACGGTACAACCCTTGAGCACGAAGGTACGACCCTTGAGCACGACGGTTCGACCCTTGAGCACGACTGTAGGACCCTTGAGCACGAACGCACGACCCTTGAGAACGACGGTACGACCCTTGAGCACAGCGTTACGACCCTTGAGCACGACGGTACGACCCTTGAACACGACGGTACTACCTGAGCATAATAGCCCCTTGAGCACAGCGGTACTACCCTTGAGCACAGCGGTACGACCCTTGACTCACGACGATACTACTCTTCAACAAGACGGTACGACCTTTTCATTTTTTTTCCCCGGTATGATCATCATGACCTTTGACCCCAAACCCTTAAGGAACCAGGGCAATGACCACTGCCGTTATAACCAGGGGGTCGTCCCGCTATGCTCCAAGGGTCACTGTCGTCGCCTTCGAGAGAGAGAGAGGGGGAAAGTGGGTGTGTTCAAAGGCACCCACCTCCGGTGGCAGAATACCACCCGCCCAGCAGCACCTCTAGCAAACCTCCCCGCGACCGACGTACAAATGCCAACCACGTAGTTCCCTGATGACTAAATAATGAACCTGTTCCTCTCTTTGACGTGGTCTGCCGCTGGCTGGAACCCCGCCACAACCTCAACACCTCTCCTCCTCCTCCTGCCCACCATCGTGCCTTGCCTGGAGCGAGATAACTCGGGTAGAAGAATTCCAGACCACTTGCCTGGAACTTGGGCAAGAGTTAGTACAGTCCAGGTGGGCTTGTGCAATCGAAGCGCACCTCAAGTGTCTTCGTTCGTCCTTGGCTCACATTGCTAATGTCTGCGTTTTGACTGAATCTCTCTCTCTCTCTCTCTCTCTCTCTCTCTCTCTCTCTCTCTCTCTCTCTCTCTCTCTCTCTCTCTCTCTCTGCCAACGTCTGCGTTTTATACTGAACATCTCTCTATCGATCGATCGATCTCTCTATCTATTCTACCTCTGACCCTCTGACGTCAAGAAATTTTTTCCCCCCCCTTCTGTATGAGAGGTTCTCGGGCATAAGTCTACCTGGCAACTGCAGCTGGAAAAGATCAGAGAAGAGGAGATGCCGGTCCACCCAAAAATAGTACGAATGAATATTACGCAAGTAACCTTTCAAGGTCTGAAAATAGAAGGCGGGTCTGTATAACAACTCCCGTTTTCAAAACCTGGGGAAAAAAAAACTAAAAAAAAAAAACACCGGGGCCATCCCCGTGTATAGAAATGGACGCCTGCAATACACACAAGCGAACTGCAGCCTAGAAAAAAAAAAAAGGGGGGGGGGGGCGGAAAGGGGGGGTAACGGGCGAGTCTATCTTTTCGTTTTTCATCACAGCCATTGGACAAATAATTCGCCAGTAATTTCTTTTTATGTTGAAGGCTCCAGATACGGACAGAAGTCTGCATCAAGGCTGGGCCTTAATTGAAATAGAGAGAGATTAATGAAACAGAAAAGGAAAAGACATGGGAAAGTATTGACGAACTCTGGAGGAAGTGAAAAACCTGTCCTTTGAAATGTGCCAGGTCATAGCTATTGGGAAAGACATGAGAAGGTTGAGAGGTCCAAAGAAGCTTCTTCGAGGTGTAGGGAGAGAAGCAGTTATCAAAACGGCCCACCCCTGAGTTACCAACGGCCACACAGTAATCATGTGACCGTAGCAGCTTGCCGGGGATTGCGTCCATATATATTCATCTTACTTGTAATTACCCTAAGGAAAAATTTCTATGTAAGAGTCCTGGTGTTACCCAGAACCTCTCTAAAGGCTCATGCAGCCCACGGCGACGCTACTTCCAGTAGCAGGAAACTGTAGATCCCTTTGAAGTTAAACATGCTTTGGCGAGACTTTACTCCCGGTGATACAGCCTTGCCAAGGGTGACTTTTCACGCGCGGGGTAACCTTGAGTAAGAGGAATCCGTAAAACACACACACACACCACACACCACCACGGTGACAGTGACGCCTAAGCCATGTGACATCCCAGTTCAGCATCAAGTTCTCTGTCCACAACAACAGGCAGGGAGGCCTGGCCACAAGAACAGGCAGGGAGGCCTGGCCACAAGAACAGGCAGGGAGGCCTGGCAACAAGAACAGGCAGGGAGGCCTGGCCACAAGAACAGGCAGGGAGGCCTGGCAACAAGGACAGGCAGGGAGGCCTGGCCACAAGAACAGGCAGGGAGGCCTGGCCACAAGAACAGGCAGGGAGGCCTGGCAACAAGGACAGGCAGGGAGGCCTGGCAACAAGGACAGGCAGGGAGGCCTGGCCACAAGAACAGGCAGGGAGGCCTGGCCACAAGAACAGGCAGGGAGGCCTGGCCACAAGAACAGGCAGGGAGGCCTGGCCACAAGAACAGGCAGGGAGGCCTGGCAACAAGGACAGGCAGGGAGGCCTGGCAACAAGGACAGGCAGGGAGGCCTGGCAACAAGGACAGGCAGGGAGGCCTGGCCACAGCAACAGGCAGGGAGGCCTGGCCACAAGAACAGGCAGGGAGGCCTGGCAACAAGGACAGGCAGGGAGGCCTGGCCACAGCAACAGGCAGGGAGGCCTGGCCACAAGAACAGGCAGGGAGGCCTGGCAACAAGGACAGGCAGGGAGGCCTGGCCACAAGAACAGGCAGGGAGGCTGGCCACAAGAACAGGCAGGGAGGCCTGGCAACAAGGACAGGCAGGGAGGCTGGCCACAAGAACAGGCAGGGAGGCCTGGCCACAGCAACAGGCAGGGAGGCCTGGCCACAGCAACAGGCAGGGAGGCCTGGCCACAGCAACAGGCAGGGAGGCCTGGCCACAGCAACAGGCAGGGAGGCCTGGCCACAGCAACAGGCAGGGAGGCCTGGCCACAGCAACAGGCAGGGAGGCCTGGCCACAGCAACAGGCAGGGAGGCCTGGCCACAGCAACAGGCAGGGAGGCCTGGCCACAGCAACAGGCAGGGAGGCCTGGCCACAGCAACAGGCAGGGAGGCCTGGCCACAAGAACAGGCAGGGAGGCTGGCCACAAGAACAGGCAGGGAGGCCTGGCCACAGCAACAGGCAGGGAGGCCTGGCCACAGCAACAGGCAGGGAGGCCTGGCCACAGCAACAGGCAGGGAGGCCTGGCCACAAGAACAGGCAGGGAGGCCTGGCCACAAGAACAGGCAGGGAGGCCTGGCCACAGCAACAGGCAGGGAGGCCTGGCCACAAGAACAGGCAGGGAGGCCTGGCCACAGCAACAGGCAGGGAGGCTGGCCACAAGAACAGGCAGGGAGGCCTGGCCACAAGAACAGGCAGGGAGGCCTGGCCACAAGAACAGGCAGGGAGGCCTGGCCACAAGAACAGGCAGGGAGGCCTGGCAACAAGGACAGGCAGGGAGGCCTGGCCACAAGAACAGGCAGGGAGGCCTGGCCACAAGAACAGGCAGGGAGGCCTGGCCACAAGAACAGGCAGGGAGGCCTGGCCACAAGAACAGGCAGGGAGGCTGGCCACAAGAACAGGCAGGGAGGCCTGGCAACAAGGACAGGCAGGGAGGCCTGGCCACAGCAACAGGCAGGGAGGCCTGGCCACAAGAACAGGCAGGGAGGCCTGGCAACAAGGACAGGCAGGGAGGCCTGGCCACAGCAACAGGCAGGGAGGCCTGGCAACAAGGACAGGCAGGGAGGCCTGGCAACAAGGACAGGCAGGGAGGCCTGGCAACAAGGACAGGCAGGGAGGCCTGGCCACAAGAACAGGCAGGGAGGCCTGGCAACAAGGACAGGCAGGGAGGCCTGGCCACAAGAACAGGCAGGGAGGCCTGGCAACAAGGACAGGCAGGGAGGCCTGGCAACAAGGACAGGCAGGGAGGCCTGGCCACAAGAACAGGCAGGGAGGCCTGGCAACAAGGACAGGCAGGGAGGCTGGCCACAAGAACAGGCAGGGAGGCCTGGCAACAAGGACAGGCAGGGAGGCCTGGCAACAAGGACAGGCAGGGAGGCCTGGCCACAAGAACAGGCAGGGAGGCCTGGCCACAAGAACAGGCAGGGAGGCCTGGCAACAAGGACAGGCAGGGAGGCCTGGCCACAAGAACAGGCAGGGAGGCCTGGCAACAAGGACAGGCAGGGAGGCCTGGCCACAAGAACAGGCAGGGAGGCCTGGCAACAAGGACAGGCAGGGAGGCCTGGCAACAAGGACAGGCAGGGAGGCCTGGCCACAGCAACAGGCAGGGAGGCCTGGCCACAGCAACAGGCAGGGAGGCCTGGCCACAAGAACAGGCAGGGAGGCCTGGCCACAAGAACAGGCAGGGAGGCCTGGCCACAAGAACAGGCAGGGAGGCCTGGCCACAGCAACAGGCAGGGAGGCCTGGCCACAGCAACAGGCAGGGAGGCTGGCCACAAGAACAGGCAGGGAGGCCTGGCCACAGCAACAGGCAGGGAGGCCTGGCCACAAGAACAGGCAGGGAGGCCTGGCCACAAGAACAGGCAGGGAGGCCTGGCCACAGCAACAGGCAGGGAGGCCTGGCCACAAGAACAGGCAGGGAGGCCTGGCCACAAGAACAGGCAGGGAGGCCTGGCCACAAGAACAGGCAGGGAGGCCTGGCCACAGCAACAGGCAGGGAGGCCTGGCCACAGCAACAGGCAGGGAGGCCTGGCCACAAGAACAGGCAGGGAGGCCTGGCCACAGCAACAGGCAGGGAGGCCTGGCCACAAGAACAGGCAGGGAGGCCTGGCCACAAGAACAGGCAGGGAGGCCTGGCCACAGCAACAGGCAGGGAGGCCTGGCCACAAGAACAGGCAGGGAGGCCTGGCCACAAGAACAGGCAGGGAGGCCTGGCCACAGCAACAGGCAGGGAGGCCTGGCCACAAGAACAGGCAGGGAGGCCTGGCCACAAGAACAGGCAGGGAGGCCTGGCCACAAGAACAGGCAGGGAGGCCTGGCAACAAGGACAGGCAGGGAGGCCTGGCAACAAGGACAGGCAGGGAGGCCTGGCAACAAGGACAGGCAGGGAGGCTGGCCACAAGAACAGGCAGGGAGGCCTGGCCACAGCAACAGGCAGGGAGGCCTGGCAACAAGGACAGGCAGGGAGGCCTGGCAACAAGGACAGGCAGGGAGGCCTGGCCACAAGAACAGGCAGGGAGGCCTGGCCACAGCAACAGGCAGGGAGGCCTGGCCACAGCAACAGGCAGGGAGGCCTGGCAACAAGGACAGGCAGGGAGGCCTGGCAACAAGGACAGGCAGGGAGGCCTGGCCACAAGAACAGGCAGGGAGGCCTGGCCACAGCAACAGGCAGGGAGGCCTGGCAACAAGGACAGGCAGGGAGGCCTGGCAACAAGGACAGGCAGGGAGGCCTGGCCACAGCAACAGGCAGGGAGGCCTGGCAACAAGGACAGGCAGGGAGGCCTGGCCACAAGAACAGGCAGGGAGGCTGGCCACAAGAACAGGCAGGGAGGCCTGGCCACAGCAACAGGCAGGGAGGCCTGGCCACAGCAACAGGCAGGGAGGCCTGGCAACAAGGACAGGCAGGGAGGCCTGGCAACAAGGACAGGCAGGGAGGCCTGGCAACAAGGACAGGCAGGGAGGCCTGGCCACAAGAACAGGCAGGGAGGCCTGGCCACAAGAACAGGCAGGGAGGCCTGGCAACAAGGACAGGCAGGGAGGCCTGGCAACAAGGACAGGCAGGGAGGCCTGGCAACAAGGACAGGCAGGGAGGCCTGGCCACAAGAACAGGCAGGGAGGCCTGGCCACAAGAACAGGCAGGGAGGCCTGGCAACAAGGACAGGCAGGGAGGCCTGGCCACAAGAACAGGCAGGGAGGCCTGGCCACAGCAACAGGCAGGGAGGCCTGGCAACAAGGACAGGCAGGGAGGCCTGGCCACAGCAACAGGCAGGGAGGCTGGCCACAAGAACAGGCAGGGAGGCTGGCCACAAGAACAGGCAGGGAGGCCTGGCCACAGCAACAGGCAGGGAGGCCTGGCCACAGCAACAGGCAGGGAGGCCTGGCAACAAGGACAGGCAGGGAGGCCTGGCCACAAGAACAGGCAGGGAGGCCTGGCAACAAGGACAGGCAGGGAGGCCTGGCCACAAGAACAGGCAGGGAGGCCTGGCCACAAGAACAGGCAGGGAGGCTGGCCACAAGAACAGGCAGGGAGGCTGGCCACAAGAACAGGCAGGGAGGCCTGGCAACAAGGACAGGCAGGGAGGCCTGGCCACAAGAACAGGCAGGGAGGCTGGCCACAAGAACAGGCAGGGAGGCTGGCCACAAGAACAGGCAGGGAGGCCTGGCAACAAGGACAGGCAGGGAGGCCTGGCCACAAGAACAGGCAGGGAGGCCTGGCAACAAGGACAGGCAGGGAGGCCTGGCCACAGCAACAGGCAGGGAGGCCTGGCCACAAGAACAGGCAGGGAGGCCTGGCCACAAGAACAGGCAGGGAGGCTGGCCACAAGAACAGGCAGGGAGGCCTGGCCACAAGAACAGGCAGGGAGGCTGGCCACAAGAACAGGCAGGGAGGCTGGCCACAAGAACAGGCAGGGAGGCCTGGCCACAGCAACAGGCAGGGAGGCCTGGCCACAGCAACAGGCAGGGAGGCCTGGCCACAAGAACAGGCAGGGAGGCCTGGCCACAAGAACAGGCAGGGAGGCCTGGCCACAAGAACAGGCAGGGAGGCCTGGCCACAAGAACAGGCAGGGAGGCCTGGCCACAAGAACAGGCAGGGAGGCTGGCCACAAGAACAGGCAGGGAGGCCTGGCAACAAGGACAGGCAGGGAGGCCTGGCCACAGCAACAGGCAGGGAGGCCTGGCCACAGCAACAGGCAGGGAGGCTGGCCACAAGAACAGGCAGGGAGGCCTGGCCACAAGAACAGGCAGGGAGGCCTGGCAACAAGGACAGGCAGGGAGGCCTGGCAACAAGGACAGGCAGGGAGGCCTGGCCACAAGAACAGGCAGGGAGGCCTGGCCACAGCAACAGGCAGGGAGGCTGGCCACAAGAACAGGCAGGGAGGCCTGGCAACAAGGACAGGCAGGGAGGCCTGGCCACAAGAACAGGCAGGGAGGCTGGCCACAAGAACAGGCAGGGAGGCCTGGCCACAGCAACAGGCAGGGAGGCCTGGCCACAGCAACAGGCAGGGAGGCCTGGCAACAAGGACAGGCAGGGAGGCCTGGCAACAAGGACAGGCAGGGAGGCCTGGCCACAGCAACAGGCAGGGAGGCCTGGCAACAAGGACAGGCAGGGAGGCTGGCCACAAGAACAGGCAGGGAGGCCTGGCCACAGCAACAGGCAGGGAGGCCTGGCAACAAGGACAGGCAGGGAGGCCTGGCCACAAGAACAGGCAGGGAGGCTGGCCACAAGAACAGGCAGGGAGGCTGGCCACAAGAACAGGCAGGGAGGCTGGCCACAAGAACAGGCAGGGAGGCCTGGCCACAAGAACAGGCAGGGAGGCCTGGCAACAAGGACAGGCAGGGAGGCCTGGCCACAAGAACAGGCAGGGAGGCCTGGCCACAGCAACAGGCAGGGAGGCCTGGCCACAAGAACAGGCAGGGAGGCCTGGCCACAGCAACAGGCAGGGAGGCTGGCCACAAGAACAGGCAGGGAGGCCTGGCCACAGCAACAGGCAGGGAGGCCTGGCCACAGCAACAGGCAGGGAGGCCTGGCCACAAGAACAGGCAGGGAGGCCTGGCCACAGCAACAGGCAGGGAGGCCTGGCAACAAGGACAGGCAGGGAGGCCTGGCCACAAGAACAGGCAGGGAGGCCTGGCAACAAGGACAGGCAGGGAGGCCTGGCCACAGCAACAGGCAGGGAGGCTGGCCACAAGAACAGGCAGGGAGGCCTGGCCACAAGAACAGGCAGGGAGGCCTGGCCACAAGAACAGGCAGGGAGGCCTGGCCACAGCAACAGGCAGGGAGGCCTGGCAACAAGGACAGGCAGGGAGGCCTGGCCACAGCAACAGGCAGGGAGGCCTGGCCACAAGAACAGGCAGGGAGGCCTGGCCACAAGAACAGGCAGGGAGGCCTGGCCACAGCAACAGGCAGGGAGGCCTGGCAACAAGGACAGGCAGGGAGGCCTGGCCACAAGAACAGGCAGGGAGGCCTGGCCACAAGAACAGGCAGGGAGGCCTGGCCACAAGAACAGGCAGGGAGGCCTGGCCACAGCAACAGGCAGGGAGGCCTGGCCACAGCAACAGGCAGGGAGGCCTGGCCACAAGAACAGGCAGGGAGGCCTGGCAACAAGGACAGGCAGGGAGGCCTGGCAACAAGGACAGGCAGGGAGGCCTGGCAACAAGGACAGGCAGGGAGGCCTGGCCACAAGAACAGGCAGGGAGGCCTGGCAACAAGGACAGGCAGGGAGGCCTGGCCACAAGAACAGGCAGGGAGGCCTGGCCACAAGAACAGGCAGGGAGGCTGGCCACAAGAACAGGCAGGGAGGCCTGGCAACAAGGACAGGCAGGGAGGCCTGGCAACAAGGACAGGCAGGGAGGCCTGGCAACAAGGACAGGCAGGGAGGCCTGGCAACAAGGACAGGCAGGGAGGCCTGGCAACAAGGACAGGCAGGGAGGCCTGGCCACAGCAACAGGCAGGGAGGCCTGGCCACAGCAACAGGCAGGGAGGCCTGGCCACAAGAACAGGCAGGGAGGCCTGGCCACAGCAACAGGCAGGGAGGCCTGGCAACAAGGACAGGCAGGGAGGCCTGGCCACAAGAACAGGCAGGGAGGCCTGGCCACAGCAACAGGCAGGGAGGCTGGCCACAAGAACAGGCAGGGAGGCCTGGCCACAAGAACAGGCAGGGAGGCCTGGCAACAAGGACAGGCAGGGAGGCCTGGCAACAAGGACAGGCAGGGAGGCCTGGCCACAAGAACAGGCAGGGAGGCCTGGCCACAGCAACAGGCAGGGAGGCCTGGCCACAGCAACAGGCAGGGAGGCTGGCCACAAGAACAGGCAGGGAGGCTGGCCACAAGAACAGGCAGGGAGGCCTGGCCACAGCAACAGGCAGGGAGGCTGGCCACAAGAACAGGCAGGGAGGCTGGCCACAAGAACAGGCAGGGAGGCCTGGCCACAAGAACAGGCAGGGAGGCCTGGCCACAAGAACAGGCAGGGAGGCCTGGCCACAAGAACAGGCAGGGAGGCTGGCCACAAGAACAGGCAGGGAGGCCTGGCAACAAGGACAGGCAGGGAGGCCTGGCCACAAGAACAGGCAGGAGGCCTGGCCACAGCAACAGGCAGGGAGGCCTGGCCACAAGAACAGGCAGGGAGGCCCTCTCCCGCCCACTTTGGTCTTCCACCCCCTTCCTCCCCGGCTACGTTCTCTCCCTCCAGACTCTCTCCCCCCACCCTCCACCCCTCCCGCTTCCCCTCTCGTCCCGTCCTGCCCCCCTTCCCCCCCTGGCCGCCTCGCTTCCCTGTAACCATCCGCCCGGCCCCTCCGCTCTCCGTTCCCCTCCATGCCCCACCCCCCCCCCCTCTACACTTCCCGCCCTCCCTCACCTCCCCACGCTCCCTCCCCCTCCTCCGCCCCTCTACCTTCCTCCCTTCCCGCCCTCCCCCCCCGTCCACCTCGCCCTCGCCTCCCGCCCCTGGCCACAAGAACAGGCAGGGAGGCCTGGCAACAAGGACAGGCAGGGAGGCCTGGCCACAAGAACAGGCAGGGAGGCCTGGCCACAGCAACAGGCAGGGAGGCCTGGCCACAAGAACAGGCAGGGAGGCCTGGCCACAAGAACAGGCAGGGAGGCCTGGCCACAAGAACAGGCAGGGAGGCCTGGCCACAAGAACAGGCAGGGAGGCCTGGCCACAGCCTCCCTCTCCTTCTGCAGAAGACCAGGTGACTTTGATTCCTTTCCCACTGACAAAAGCCCCGTGAGCATACGTTCGTCTGGGGCAGTAACGACGCGAGCAGAGCGATCTATTTACCGGTGCAAAAGAAAACGAAGGAAAAAAACTGTAGAATAAGAGCAATACCAATAAATTTCCGTCCCACATTTTCCAATCATTCAAATATTTCTGAACAGTCTTAAGATTTTTAGTGTGTGTTGTCTGCCAGGTATCTGTCACTAGTAAATAACAAATAACTATGGATAATCTCCATCTACTCTTCGAATATTCTCTGGATATGTATGAATAAGAATAAGCTTTAAGAGACAGTCTTAGCATAATCTTTGAATCTCTCAATATTCAGTAGATATTCTCCCACGACCTTTCCAATAGGATCTTAAACCGTGTGTCATACGGTCACCACACTGTCACACCAGACGTGAGTGGGCGGTCCAGGTGGCTGTTTCACTCTGTGGTCGTCCCGACAGATAATGACACACACACACACACACACTTACCTATGTCAGGATTTCGGTTCATAGAATCGGATATAAAAAAGCTATATCACATAAGAACTCTATTTGTCTATATATATATATATATATATATATATATATATATATATATATATATATATATATATATATATATATATATATATGGGTACGACAACTCCAGGTTTGCGTCAAATAAGTGATATCTTGTGAGGGATTATGAGGTACGCAGCCCGAGAGAAAAGTATAAACAATGGAAACATAATCAGGAATTATGAGCAAGACAACCCATACGAGCACCAGGCCCAGCCGACAACTGAAGGAGGGGGGTCAGTCCCTGCTGACAGCCCTAACGAGGAATAAGGCCCCCCGCCGACTGCCCAAAGGAGTGGTAAGGCCCCGCTGAGGGGACCCAAGAAGGGCTCACGCCCTACTGACTGGCCTAAGGAAGGGTCAGGCCCTGCTAACAGCCCCAGGAAAGGGGTATGGAAAACCACTGGTAGCCCTTCAATGCAGCCAGGCCCAGGTAAAAGATTCCGCTGATGGAATAATGAAGTTAATCCAAGGAGTGAGTCACTTACCCATTGTATCCCCTTGGAACACAATGGGTGAAAGGAAGCCCCCGAGAGGCGTCGTGGGTGGAGGCGCCCTTGAGAGGCGTCGTGGGTGGAAGCGCCCGTGAGAAAGGGTTCTTATATAAGACCCTTCCCCCCCTAACCTGTGAGGTAATTGCCCTACAGAACTCCCTAACAGGCATCGAAGATGAGGTCGTACGAGGCGCAATCACTCGATGTCGCGGTCTTATGAACCAAATCATCCGAGTCGGCATTAATGTATGAGGAATCCCATACTCCCCCAAGGGAGTTCCTGGCAGGTGAATCCCCTGTAGGGCATTAAGAATAAGCCTTCCTGAAGCAATATGAGGCTGCTCCAGTGAGGTATTATGGGACAGATCTCATCACGCGTTTATGGGGCCAAAGACCTACCTGCTGGGGATGTCGACCCTCCGTCAGGCGACGCAACATGCGGAGGATCACATAAGAGGCCAATTATATTTCGAAGTGATTTACTGTCGATCACGACCTCTTCACGTCACACACCCCGCTAGAAGACCCCTCGGGTCCTGGTGGCGGCAGATACAGTTATAAATAACGACCTTGATGGACGGGAAGAGGGACGAGGCCATGGTGGAAGAGTCTGGGAGGGATTTGTTGGAGGGTTCTTGGGAGTGTTGACTGAAGTGACGGGTTCTAAGGAGCGTAAGATTTTGGGAAGGGTCTGTCGAAGGGTTCCTGGGGAGCCCTGACTGGCCCGATGGGTTTAAGGAGTAGCAAAATCTGGGGAGGAATATTTTTATGGAGGATACCCGGGAGTGTTGGCTGGAGGGACAGGTTTTGGTGAGTTCCTGGGAGGGTTTGGGTCAGAGGGACAGGTTTTTGGAGTGGCAAAAGTTGTGAGGGATTAGGTACAGTTTGTTATCTCTTGTGCGCAATGATACGACCCTTGAGCACGACGGTACGACGCTTGAACACGACGGTACAACCCTTGAACACGACGGTACGACCCTGGAACACGACGGTACAACCCTTGAACACGACGGTGCGACCCTTGAGCACGACGGTACGACCCTTGAACACGACGGTGCGACCCTTGAACACGACGAAACGACACTTGAACACGACGGTTCGACCCTTGAACACGACGGTTCGACCCTTGAACACGACGGTACAACCCTTGAACAAGACGGTACAACCCTTGCACACGACGGTACGACGCTTGAACACGACGGTACGACCCTTGAACACGACGGTACGGCCCTTGAACACGACGGTTCGACCCTTGAACACGACGGTACGACCTTTGAACACGACAAGGATATTTACATATATATATATATATATATATATATATATATATATATATATATATATATATATATATTTTTTTTTTTTTTTTTTTTCCTATGAGTCCACGGGGAAAATGAAACACGAAAAGTTCCCAAGTGCACTTTCGTGTAATAATTACATCATCAGGGGAGACACAAGAGAGAAATATAACAGTCAGTTGATATACATCGAAGAGACGAAGCTAGGACGCCATTTGGTAAACATGTGATTGTCCAAAACATGTTTTGGAAAATGGGAGTCGGTGATTATTAAGGAAATAGGAGTCATTGAATCATTAAGAAACTGGGAGTCAGTGATTATGAAGAAAATGGGAGTCAGTGATTATGAAGAAAATGGGAATTAGCGATAATTAAGAAAATGGGAGTCCGTGATTATTAAGGAAATGGGAGTCATTGAATCATTAAGAAACTGGGAGTCAGTGATTATGAGGAAAATGGGAGTCAGTGATCATGAAGAAAATGGGAATTAGCGATAATTAAGAAAATGGGAGTCCATGATTATTAAGGAAATGGGAGTCAGTGAATCATTAAGAAACTGGGAGTCAGTGATTATGAAGAAAATGGGAGTCAGTGAATTATTAATAAACTGGGAGTCCGCGATTATGAAGAAAATGGGAGTCAGTGATTATGAAGAAAATGGGAGTCAGTGATGATGAAGAAAATGGGAGAAGGTGATTATGAAGAAAATGGGAGTCAGTGATTATGAAGAAAATGGGAGTCAGTGACTATGAAGAAAATGGGAGTCAGTGACTATGAAGAAAATGGGAGTCAGTGACCATGAAGAAAATAGGAGTCAGCGATTATGAAGAAAATGGGAGTCAGCGTTTATGAAGAAAATGGGAGTCAGTGACTATGAAGAAACTGGGAGTCAGTGATTATGAAAAAAATGGGAGTCAGTAATTATGAAGAAAATGGGAGTCAGTGATTATGAAGAAAATGGGAGTCAGTAATTATGAAGAAAATGGGAGTTGGTGACTATGAAGAAAATGGGAGTCAGTGACTATGAAGAAAATGGGAGTCAGTGACTATGAAGGAAATGGGAGTCAGTGACTATGAAGAAAATGGGAGTCAGTGACTATGAAGAAAATGGGATTCAGTGACCATGAAGAAAATGGGAGTCAGTGACCATGAAGAAAATGGGAATCTCAGAATTATCACTTTTTCACAGATATCTTGGTCCAGCCAGGGACGTGGTTATTGATTGGGACCTCATTATCCTAATTATCACCCAGTCCTTAGCCTTCCTCTAATTGGCAAATAGGCCAGACATGAGGAGCTGGGGATACCAGTTACTGGGGGTTGATGAGACGGTGGCCCTGGAGTTACAGTGGTACCACTGACCTTGTAGTTACAGTGGTACCACCAACCCTGAAGTTACAGTGGTACTACTGACCTTGTAGTTACAGTGGTACCACCAACCCTGGAGTTACAGTGGTACTACTGACCTTGTAGTTACAGTGGTACCACCAACCCTGGAGTTACAGTGGTACCACTGACCTTGTAGTTACAGTGGTACCATCAACCCTGGAGTTACAGTGGTACCACTGACCTTGTAGTTACAGTGGTTCCACCAACCCTGGAGTTACAGTGGTACTACTGACCCTGGAGTTCCAGTGGTACCTCTAACCCTGGAGTTACAGTGGTAATACTGACCCTGGAGTTACAGTGGTACTACTGACCCTGGAGTTACAGTGGTACCTCTAACCCTGGAGTTACAGTGGTAATACTGACCCTGGAGTTACAGTGGTACCACTGACCTTGTAGTTACAGTGGTACCACCAACCCTGGAGTTACAGTGGTACCACTGACCTTGTAGTTACAGTGGTTCCACCAACCCTGGAGTTACAGTGGTACCTCTAACCCTGGAGTTATAGTGGTACCACTGACCTTGTAGTTACAGTGGTACCACCAACCCTGGAGTTACAGTGGTACTACTGACCTTGTACTTACAGTAGTACCTCTAACCCTGGAGTTACAGTGGTAATACTAACCCTGGAGCTACAGTGGTAATACTGACCTGGAGCTACAGTGGTAATACTAACCCTGGAGCTACAGTGGTAATACTGACCTGGAGCTACAGTGGTAATACTGACCCTGGAGTCACAGTGGTACTACTGACCCTGGAGTTACAGTGGTGCCACTAACCCTAAAGCTACAGTGGTACCACTGATCCTATAGTTACAGTGGCACCATGAACCTCGCAGTCACAGCGGTACCACTTCCCTTGGCGCCTACAGTGGTAACACCAACCATGGAATTCCAGTGGCACCACAGTTCCTGGTCTTTCAGAACCGTTCCACAATGTGACAGGGGAAATAACCACTGGTGATAAAACATTCTCCAGTTCATTCCAGACAAGAGGAAAGCGTATAGTACACAACACTGCGATGACGGAGCCAGGAACCATTGGTCCTTCTGACGCACTGTTTCGTCGTCTGAACGGTGCTATATGAAGGTCTTGTGTGAGTGTGAGTGTGTGTGTGTGTGTGTGTGTGTGTGTGTGTGTGTGTGAACGGAAAAGACGGCCTGGAGATTAGTAGTGTAGTGAGGGCAGACAACACTGTGGTTGGGGGCAATGAACATTGAAGTGAGGGCAGACGACGTTGTAGCGAGGACAAGCAGTGTAGTGTGGACAGAGGGAACTGCAGTGAGGTCAGACACACTGTAATGAGGGCAGCCAACACTGTAGTCTCCACAGTGATGATGGACACCAGTTATGGTGGAGGAGGCCAACACTGTGGTGGCAACGACCTTCATTATACACAGCCAACACTACAGTGGACACAGCCAACACTACAGTGGACACAGCCAACACTACAGTGGACACAGCCAAGAGTACAATGGACACAGCCAACACTACAGTGGACACAGCCAACACTACAGTGGACACAGCCAACATTACAGTGGACACAGCCAACACTACAGTGGACACAGCCAACATTACAGTGGACACAGCCAACACTACAGTGGACACAGCCAACATTACAGTGGACACAGCCAACACTACAGTGGACACAGCCAACACTACAGTGGACACGGCCAACACTACAATGGACACAGCCAACACTACAGTGGACACAGCCAACACTACAGTGGACACAGCCAACATTACAGTGGACACAGCCAACACTACAGTGGACACAGCCAACATTACAGTGGACACAGCCAACACTACAGTGGACACAGCCAACACTACAGTGGACACAGCCAACATTACAATGAGAAGTAACAAATAATTCATGTTAAACACTCAAAACAATGTAATTATTCATAACTCTCTCTCTCTCTCTCTCTCTCTCTCTCTCTCTCTCTCTCTCTCTCTCTCTCTCTCTCTCTCTCTTCCCCCCATCAACACACACACACACACACACAGACACACACTCACACACACACACACACACACAATTTCCCCCTCAGTTTCCCTGTGCTTAACCTAACGTTCGTGGACGTGACGACCCCGTGGTGGAGGAGGATGAGCATCATGACGCCACCAGACACCACTTGACACGTCCGGTGACGTAATTCCCGTGACGGACAGACGCTACCAGTTTAAACTGATCACCAGCTAAATTCGCTTGTGCCACCCGTCACAGCTGGACCAAAATGAAAATGAAATCTAAAAAGGATGAAAGTGTTTCACGGGGAATGAGCGACCTCGTCCACCAGCAGATGACTGCTCGGAAAGACATAAAATATGACATTGACGTTTGTTGTACGTAATTTCACAACACCACAGCTCGTATGATTATGGATGAAGCGTCTCGGAGAATTTTGTCTCTTTAGGTATTGTGTCTGAGCTACACCGTGGTGTAGTGGTCAGCGTGGCTACCTTTAAAACGTGCTGGCCTCTGGGTTCGAGCCTTAGAACATTGCAAACCAAAGGCTATTATCAGTGACGAAAAGAAACTGTGGCAGTAATGACCATCCATCTATGTGTACCTCACTAATGACCATCCACCTGTGTGTACCTCACTAATGACCATCCACCTGTGTGTACCTCACTAATGACCATCCACCTGTGTGTACCTCACTAATGACCATCCACCTGTTTGTACCTCACTAATGACCATCCACCTGTGTGTACCTCACTAATGACCATCCACCTGTATGTACCTCACTAATGACCATCCACCTGCGTGTACCTCACTAATGACCATCCACCTGTATGTACCTCACTAATGACCATCCACCTGTGTGTACCTCACTAATGACCATCCACCTGTGTGTACCTCACTAATGACCATCCACCTGGGTGTAACTCACCCTCACGTACTGTCTAAACTTCTGTACATTGTGGTATTCCGGAGGTCTTGCGAAACAGCGCAAGAAACAGCAGCGTAATCACGAGATCCTCTTCATCAGTTGGGTTCACACGAAGGAAAAAAAGAAGAAGTTTCCGGAACAAATTTTTTAACTGGTTTCTGTGGTCATTCAGAGGAGCTTGAGGATGGCGTATGTACTTTATGGGTTATGATCAGAGCTCGCTCAACACCGGGCTGACCCGAGTGTGTGTGTGTGTGTGTGTGTGTGTGTGTGTGTGTAGATCTTCGTCGGTCCCGGGTGACTTTTTGTCTACCGTGCGACGCGTCGGGAACCATCGGCCACTCGCCGCGCTTGACTATCGCTGACGAGGCCGAGTGCCACCAGAGCAACGCTACGCGTCCAATCAACACGGTTACTGCCATGTTGCCGACAAGGGGAGCCGCTCACTCCACGCTGACCACACTGTACCTACCAGGCCTGTGTGTAATTCCAGGCGTCATGATGCCGTCCAACTTGGAAGAGCGCGGTGCGGGGGAGGGAGTTGTACACCCGTGGTGCTCCCGTCCACTCACTGACCTTCCTCAACTATCATGCAATTCTGGTAGCATTCGCATGTTGCCAGCTTTCACAGTGTCGTCACTCTCAGCTTATTCCATCCGCTACTCCGCTCCTGCCGAAGTACGTCATCGCATCTTTTCCCCACGAGAAACAAGCTTAATCTCTCGCTATGTCCTCAGGCTGTTCTATCTCTCCATCTTTCGAAAAAAAAAAACACTATACCCTATCGACGCCATCAAACTGGTTTAGAAACTTGAAGCTCCTCATCAAGCCAACTCTAACTCTTTTGTCTCTTTCACTGTGGGCATATATATGATCTCTCTACTCTCAAGGTATCACAATGTCTTCATTCTGGCATCACATTTGCTGCCTTCCACCACTGCCTTCTCTACGGTGACCAAAGCCGAGAATGATACATAAGGACTGGTCTAATATATAGAAGGAATAGTTTGATGAGTTTTTCCTTCTCCATGTCCCTGGATGGAGTTGCAATATTTACCAGCAGACAGTTTGTCTCCTTAACAGTTCTCCTAAGGTGGAACCCCTGTGAGAGGTTGAGTACATTGTACACTCACAAGTAATTCTCTCACACACAGGTTCCTGCAGCTTATCTCTTGCTGGATAACGTCCATATAGAGGCCTTCATTTCCTATGTCCCATCCTCAGTGCTTTTGTATTTATTCGGGTTGAACTTCCCCAAGTATCAGGCCAACTTCTGAAGCTTGTTTAGGTTCCCTTGAAAGTTGCTATGTGCTTTCCTCATGATCTCGCCATCGTTCACAAATATATTCAGGTCTGAGTTCAGTCCAATCCAGTGCTGTAGTAAGCCTCTGTGACCACAACGAATTTCCAGTAGGCTTCTCTGACATACGTCCTTTATTCTTGTCTACAGAGGTAATGTTCTGCCCTGTGAAGAGAGTCTCTTCCAATTTTTTCTTTTTTTTACCAGCTTCGTATGAGGGACAGTGTCAAAAGCTCTCTGACAGTCCAGAAACACGAAATCCACCCACCCTTCTCCCTCGTCTTAATCAGAGAGTTCACTCCGTCATAAGAGTCATCAGAGATTTGTTAAGCAATAACACCTTCCCTCAGACCCGTGTGCGCTCTCCATGTGGTGGCAGTTTCTCTTCACCAAGTAATCATCCACCCGCTGATTGTCTAATCCAGAACACATTTGTAGCTCAGCGCAATTTACCGGCATACTTTCTTAAAGGTAGATATGACCTTTGCTGCCTTCCACTTCCGTGGCACTGACCCCTCCCTCCTCCAGCGATACGCTGAACAAGATTCCCATCTGCGTATTAAGCGCATCTACGCACTTCCTTAGTACATATATTGGGAATTCATCGGGACCCGGAGCCATATATGGGTTAAGACCCTCTTACAGTCTGATTAAGTCTTTCTAACAAGTTAAGTCTGTGTGTGTGTGTGTGTGTGTGTGTGTGTGTGTGTGTGTGTGTGTGTGTGTGTGTGTGAGTGTCTGTGTGTGGGTTTGTGTGTTCTCTCTTTCCCCCACCCTGTCTCCTTCTCTCTCTCTCTCTCTCTCTCTCTCTCTCTCTCTCTCTCTCTCTCTCTCTCTCTCTCTCTCTCCCTCTCCTCCATCTGTCTGTCTCTCTGCCTGTCTGTCTTCCTCTTGACAGAAATCCCAGGTGCTGGGAGATGGACAGAATGCCAGAGGCCGGACGGACGGACAGAAGATCCAGTAATCACCCACATCTCCCTCATGCAACAGCTGACGGGACTACAGCCTCACCACCATCACCACACGGTGGAATTAACGAGGCCAGCTGTACAACTGATGTTTAAGCTCACATATACCTTTCCTGGAGTTCCCAGCACAACAATTACGACTCATCACATAATCCTTTAAAAGGGATTTTATTTAGGAAAATTATCTGTGTCTTATATATATATATATATATATATATATATATATATATATATATATATATATATATATATATATATATACATATATATATATATATATTCCTATGAGTCCACGGGGGAAATGAAACACGATAAGTTCCCAAGTGCACTGTCGTGTGATAATCACATCATCAGGGGAGATACAAGAAAGAAATATAAGTCAGTTGATACACAACGAAGAGACGTAGCTAGGAAGTTCAGTAAATAAGTTTATGAAAAAAAAGAAAATGTGAATGTTATATGTAATCTGCACGTAATTCAAATTCGTTTTCTCTTTTCATATTTAAGCCACCTACCCACATTATCCGACTGTGTGCACTAAAACACGATGTGTTTTCGATTCACATTTTCCTAAAAAAAGAAAAAAAAAGTCCATGTTATTGCAATTTTTCCGCGTTGCTTTGGTGCTCCTCCTTAGTTACATTCCTGCCGGCTGTTGAGCCGGAGGGAGCGGTGGGTGGAGAGGAACCTCCTGCTTTACTCTCCCTCTCTAAATCTCTACAGAGATTAAAGAGGGAACTAGAGACACTGCCTCTATTCTTAGCAGATAACATCTGTTATCTCTCCTTCCCATCTAAACCGGACGTATCAGCTGACCCACACACAGACACACAAACATTCACCTACCTACACACACACACACACACACATATTCACTCACTCACAAAGACCAGCAACACCCAACTTGGCCTAATTCAATATCTGGTCGTTTATATCATTACCTGCGTTGCTCTTGTCCACGGCGGGGGAGGCACTTATAATTCCTCTCCCCCCATGACCCCTGACCCAGCAACATTAGGGCACACACACTAATGGATTAACCTCTCTCCCTCTCCCTCCTTCCCTCCCACTGTTTCCAGGGGTGGAGAGGGAGGGAGGGGGGTGGTAAGGGGAGCTAACGTGCAGGCAGGCAGTCTCTCTCTCTCTCTCTCTCTCTCTCTCTCTCTCTCTCTCTCTCTCTCTCTCTCTCTCTCTCTCTCCCTCTCTCTCCCGTGCCTCACCCTTTGTTCTAACTTTTCTGTATCATTGTGAACTTTGCCTTGCGGGGATTTCTTCCCCCCCAACCCTGTGTCGGAAGGTCTGCAGGATAGGGAGGGAGAGAGAGAGAGAGAGAGAGAGAGAGAGAGAGAGAGAGAGAGAGAGAGAGAGAGAGAGAGAGAGAGAGAGAGAGAGATGCTCCTGTGTTCTGGGGTTGACTTTGTGAGGGTTCTGACAGTGTTGTGTGGGGTTCCTGGGTTGTAGGGTCTACATTAAAAAGGGGTTTTAGGTTTTATTTTTGCTGTTATGTATATATATATATATATATATATATATATATATATATATATATATATATATATATATATATATATATATATATGGGGATAGGGGAGAAAGAATACTTCCCACGTATTCCCTGCGTGTCGTAGAAGGCGACTAAAAGGGGAGGGAGCGGGGGGCTGGAAATCCTCCCTTCTCAATTTTTTTTAATTTTCCAAAATAAGGAACAGAGAAGGGGGCCAGGTGAGGATATTCCCTCAATGGCCCAGTCCTCTGTTCTTAACGCTACCTCGCTAACGCGGGAAATGGCGAATAGTTTGAAAAAAAAAAAAAAAATATATATATATATATATATATATATATATATATATATATATATATATATATGTATATATATATATATATATATATATATATATATATATATATATATATATATATATATATATATATATGTTTTACAAGGTTCTGTGGTACTGAGAGGTTCTTACACTAGGCTCTGAGATTTTCTTTTTCTTTTACAAACGCTGAGAAATTAGTGCGTTGTGAGGATTTACATTAGTGTGGGCTCCTGTAAATGATGAGGTTTTACAGCACTGTGAGGTTCTGCAGTGGCAGAACTCCTCTATGGCACTGCGAGGTTATACAGTGATCAGAAACCTTCTCTTTACCCTAAAGTATTACTGGGTTACACACACACAAAAAAAAGGTGTTTTACGGCGACTTAAAAAAAAGTGTGGGGGGGGGGGGGGTTATCTGGTGTGTCGGCAGGTTTTGTGTTGAAATGGAAAAAAATAAGAGATAAAAAAAAAAAAGTGTCTGGAAGGTTTCACAACACTGCGAAAGCTCTACGCTGGTAAAAGGGTAACAGTGGTAAGCTCTGTAAAGCTGAGAGGATTAACAATTCAATTAATTTTACAGGTTTTGTTTGGAGTCTCTTGGATTCATGGGTCGCACACAGACGAGAATGGGGTTTTCTCCCAACTCTGGTTGGTATCAATGCTACAGGATCGAGAAATGTCACATCTTAGGACAGATATATTTCTTTTTTTTCCAAGAAGTGGTAGAGTGAGTCCATGGTTCGTTGTTTGGAGTCTCTTGCATTCATGGGTCGCACACAGGTGAGAATGGGGTTTTCCCCCAACTCTGGTTGGTATCAATGCTACAGGATCGAGAAATGTCACATCTTAGGACAGATATATTTCTTTTTTTTCCAAGAAGTGGTAGAGTGAGTCCATGGTTCGTTGTTTGGAGTCTCTTGCATTCATGGGTCGCACACAGGTGAGAATGGGGTTTTCCCCCAACTCTGGTTGGTATCAATGCTACAGGATCGAGAAATGTCACATCTTAGAAAAATATATTTCTTTTTTTTCCAAGAAGTGGTAGAGTGAGTCCATGGTTCGTTGTCTGGAGTCTCTTGCATTCATGGGTCGCACACAGACGAGAATGGGGTTTTCCCCCAACTCTGGTTGGTATCAATGCTACAGGATCGAGAAATGTCACATCTTAGGACAGATATATTTCTTTTTTTTCAGGAAGTGGTAGAGGGAGTCCATGGTTCGAAAATGGGATGAGATAAGACAGATGGACGTCCATCAGGGTTGTATACCTTCTGGTATACAGTAGCGCGCAATGGAAGATTTGGATTCCTTCTCTTTCACCTTCGCCTTAACGTTAAAAAAAGAGGATCGGATTATCCTCCTGAGCTCTAATGGGGGTTCCCATCCTTGGGCAGGGTGGCGTGAACCTCTCTGACCTGACCATTTAGGCCATCATGTCCAAAAGTCGTACAACCGTACCGTCAAAAATAACGCAGACGGGAGGCACAGAAGTTCCGGCATATCAAAACCCCATAACACTGCGTCAGTAATGGTAGTCCACTCCCATAATCCTCTCCTCTCCCTTCTCTCCCTCTCTCTCCAGCACACTCCCGCGCTCCTCACAGCTGATGCCTCACGATATATCGGGGACTCTCATGGGGACCCGTGTCTTGGGGACGTCACTGTACATCCTTGATGAAAGGGGGACTCTTGTCCACTTACAAGGGACGTGTGTGTGTGTGTGTGTGTGTGTGTGTGTGTGTGTGTGTGTGTGTGTGTGTGTGTGTGTGTGGGGACGTGCTGCGAATCGAGGGTGTCTGATATTGAGTGTTCTCTGCTCGGGGGAAGTGAGGAGGGTTCTAGGGCCAGACCCTCACGCCTCATGTTAATTGGACAAAGACAATCTCAAACAGGATTTCATTGCCATTTGCATATACCAACGATTCAGAGGGAGACTGCGAGATAAAACAATACACTGATATGCCTTAAGTCAGGCTCCTGTAAGGTACAAGACATAAGGTCAGGCTCCTGTAAGGTACAAGACATAAGGTCAGGCTCCTGTAAGGTACAAGACATAAGGTCAGGCTCCTGTAAGATACAAGACGTAAGGTTAGGTTCCTGTAAGGTACAAGACATAAGGTCAGGCTCCTGTAAGGTACAAGACATAAGGTCAGGCTCCTGTAAGATACAAGACATAAGGTCAGGCTCCTGTAAGGTACAAGACATAAGGTCAGGCTCCTGTAAGATACAGACGTAAGGATAGGTTCCTGTAAGATACAAGACGTAAGGTCAGGCTCCTGTAAGATACATGACATAAGGTCAGGCTCCTGTAAGATACAAGACATAAGGTCAGTCCCCTGTAAGATACAAGACATATGGTACTCGTCTGTATACAATAAACCTATGGCTTAAATTGGCCGTATTTCATAACATTTCAAACACGATGTAAGGTTGAAAATACAGAACGATATACACGTTGAATTTATCATCTCACTTCGTCTTGTTTCTTGAAATTTTTGCGAAAGAAAATGTCAAAGTTACACGCCAGTGTTCGGTCTGGAAACATGACACCATCTTGAAGTAAAGGGCATCATCTTCAAACTGCACTTGCCTTCGAGATGCCAATTAGTTCATTTATCTTATCTGATATCTTGCCACTGACATTCGAACCCATACACATGCATGGGTAATACACACATACTATGTATGCATATGTACCCACATTGTACAAACATTCACAAAGATGTATACATACATACCTACACTCAAATACATACATATGTACACTACCACAAACATACACGCTTACCCACGCGATAATATAAACGCTTCATTTCCCTGCATTTATTAAAGGCATTGAATTACTAACTTATTTAATGTGATTCTAAATCTGACCTCTATGGGCAAGACGCGTCGGTACGACGGCACGACCCCTACACGTGACGGACGACCCTTGAACATGATGATACGACCCTCGAACATGACGCTACGACCCTTGAATATGACGGTACAACTATTGAACATGACGGTAAAACTATTGAACATAACGGTACGACCCTTGAACATGACGGTACAACTACTGAACATGACGGTACGACCCTTGAACATGACGCTACGACCGTTGAACATGACGCTACGACCCTTGAACATGACGGTACAACTATTGAACATGACTGTACGACCCTTCAACATGACGGTACACCTATTGAATATGACGGTACGACCCTTGAACATGACGCTACGACCGTTGAACATGACGCTACGACCCTTGAACATGACAGTACAACTATTGAACATGACTGTACGACCCTTCAACATGACGGTACACCTATTGAATATGACGGTACGACCCTTGAACATGACGCTACGACCCTTGAACATGACGGCTCGGCCTGAGATACGACAACTAAGGTTCAGGTCAAGGACAAGGCTATCACGCTCAAGAGTCGTACCTCCGTATTCAAGGGTCGTGCCGTCGTGCTACATGGTCGTACCTCCGTATTCAAGGGTCGTACCGACGTGCTATATGGTCGTACCTCCGTATTCAAGGGTCGTACCGACGTGCTACATGGTCGTACCTCCGTATTCAAGGGTCGTACCAGTGTGCTCAAGTGGTTAAGATGCAGAATTAGTAAACGGAAAATTCGAGATTTCTATATTCTATTTTTTTTTTTTTAATACTAACTTGTACAGAAATACATACGAGTTCCTCATAACAGTTGCCAGGGGCAATTAATGGCGTATGTTTAATTACTTAATGGTGTTGTACGGGGAGGGAGTTTTACACACGTAGGGAACTCCATCTCTTGATCACTCTCTCCCATCACTCAACTTTTTAAATTCATATATATATATATATATATATATATATATATATATATATATATATATATATATATATATATATATATATATGTATATACTGTGTCTCCCCTGATGATGTGATTATTACACGAAAGTGCACTTGGGAACTTTTCGTGTTTCATTTTCCCCGTGGACTCATAGGAATATATATATATATATATATATATATATATATATATATATATATATATATATATATATATATATATATATATATATATATATAAAACATGTCCTCAGCTATCTTGTTCCATTCATCCACTACACTCATACTAAACAGTTATTTCTTTACATATCTTTTAAAGAGGTTTCGTGATCGATTTCTTGTTCTTTCCACTCGCTGCCCTACCTCAAAGAACTCTTCACTATCCACGCTATCAATCGTTTTTAAAAACTTCAGATTTTGTGTGCGTGTGTGTGTGTGATTACTATTTGTGTGTTACGGAGAGAGAGAGAGAGAGAGAGAGAGAGAGAGAGAGAGAGAGAGAGAGAGAGAGAGAGAGAGAGAGAGAGAGAGAGATTTACACTCGTTCTGCCTCATCTCTTAAGATTTCAATATATATATATATATATATATATATATATATATATATATATATATATATATATATATATATATATATATACTGAGAGGCTGAAGTGACTGGGAGTGGAGCAAGGTGCGCGGCGGCACTACGGGGGGAATCGGCTTATGCAAATGCATCCGGCCTGGATGGGCCTTCCCTACAACTCTCCTCCCTTCACCAGAAGCAATGCCACAGTAGGCGAAGCAGCCCCCCGCACATCTGGGAGTCCAGGGGTATGAGAGAGAGAGAGAGAGAGAGAGAGAGAGAGAGAGAGAGAGAGAGAGAGAGAGAGAGAGAGAGAGAGAGAGAGAGAGAGAGAGGAGGGAAACCTAAGCGAGTATGATATGGAAACTTGGACAAAACGAAATGTAGCAACTGAGAGATGGAGAGAGGGGTCAAATCATTCCCAGCATACTTTCCCTTCTCACAAGTGAGCGAGGGAATTCATTGCTCTCTCTCTCTATCTCTCTCTCTCTCTCTCTCTCTCTCTCTCTCTCTCTCCACAGGTAATCTAACAGCTCCACCCTAAAGCACGCCTCACCCGCCTGGTCATCCATCCTGTCCGAAGCAAATGTAACAAGGCCGCAAACCACACGAAACAGAGCTCTCAGAACAATCACCGGCTACCTAGCAACCGTAAACACACAACAACCACAAACCACAACAAACATCCTCCCAAGACTGGCCCATCCCACCTCAGAGGGAAGGACCACACTGTCCCTTTCCAATACAGAGGAAGGGAACACACTGTCCCTTCCCATCAAAAGAAGGGAATAAACTCTCCCCTTCCATTAAGAACGAGAGACCACGCTGTACCCTTCCCACCAGAGAGGAAGGAAACACACAGTCCCCTCCCATTACAAGGAGGGAAGGCGAGTGTCCCCTCCTACCACCATCTGCTCCACTGTCCCTCAGACGAAGATGACGACGGGCCGACACGGGAGGACATCTGTTCATATTGACCGTGTGAGCGATGGGGACGTCCACCGTCTTAATTAATTCCCGTGACGGTGTTGCATAAGTTCATTTAACTAGTGAATCCACTCAAGAGTTGGCTGGCCACACGTGAAGAAGTGTGACCTGTTGTGACGCAGCTTGCTGGGAGGCTGACGAGGTGATTCTCTTCATTTGGGAGTTGCGTCATGAGAAATCAACAACATACAAATCAGCTTAATACCTATTTATCTATCTTAATACACACCCACACACACACAGACACACACACACACACACACACACACACACACACATATATATATATATATATATATATATATATATATATATATATATATATATATATATATATATATATATTGTTGCGGTAGGTTATATTCACATTCATCTCATTCTCGTATCTCCCCCGACCATGCAATCACACAAAAGTGCACTCGGGACTCATCGTGTTTCATTTTTCCTCGTGGTCATCAGAGTATATATATATATATATATATGTATATATATATATATATATATATATATATATATATATATATATATATATATACTCTCAGGAAGTTAACTTCTAACAGGAAGAAAAAGTATTGGTGCTAGAGGCCAAACAGACGAACAAGTATGGGGTAAACTTCATCGTATACTATTCTAGCATACGAAGAGGATTATCATTTGGTCAATATAATTTACTCGCCGTTAAGAGAGCAATGGTCTGTAGGGAAGGAAAAAGACAGGAAGGTTCATGGGGTATATCAAAAGTAAATCTGAGAAAAGGATTGTCAGAATCACACAAGAGAAGAATTATTGCATAGTGAGAAATGAAGTACGTGGCTTTATGAACAGAGGAGTAAACATGATGTTATCAGAATGGGAAAGAAGAAGGAAGCGTGGATCTGTTAGCTAAGGCTTATTAGACACCTCGTTGCTTAGGTAGCTCTCCCAGATGGATCCTTCACTGGTGACAGTGGTGAGGTGATAGTGGCTGTGATGCAAACGAAGTCTTGCGACCTCACAATATTGCAGAGTGATGCGAAACAGAATCCCGCCGGAAAATAAATTCTGAATGAGAACGATATACGAAGGGGAGGATTTCCATAGACTGGGTCCCCCTGATCCGTGTGGATTTAGAACACGAGCGATCGTACCGAAGGTGAACGTGTGAGGGCAGCCTGCAACACAAGGGAGGCCGTAGGTCCACCAGAGGCAAGCGTCATCGCCGGGAAAATCGAAAAAGAAATCTAGCATATTAGTCCAGCTGAGCCTCCCTGAGTTGCTGTTTGACTCAGGTTCGACTGTAAAACTCTGGCGACATTTATGAGTCGTGAGGAGTCAATTCTCTTGTCTCCTTCACCGTGTGTGTGTGGTTGGGGACGACATTTCTTCATCGACCCAGACGTACTGACCGTACAGTCGCGACCACACACTTCCAAGTCCTTTACCCACAAACATGAGCAGAGATATGTCATCCAGGCTGGTGTAATGGCGTGATTACATGTTTACTACGGGAGCCTCGCCGGCAATCGCCTGGATTATATTGGGATGTTCTCCACACAGAGAAAATCTCGCCCCCCCCCCCCAAGCCAAAACACATATTACTAATCAATTTCCCCAAGGCTGTCATCCTTGTGTACCTCCCTCCCTTCATGTCCACCAGCAACAGGCAGGCAATCACTCACCCCTGGTGACTGGCTGCTGGGACGCACCACAGTCTATCTGTAGCAGTACTGTAGCGCTAAAGTCTGTGTAACAAATGGATGACACAATCTCCCGGGTAACAGCTTTATGGTCCCATAAACCCAGAATGTGAGGCAAGGCAGCTTTTGTTCATCTTGCCCCAGGCCACAACCCTCCCCGGGAGATGGGACACATACATCATCCACGAAATAACGTACCTTAGCGGTAGTGACCGGGTCTACACCTCCTGGCTACTCTCACTGTTTCCAGTCCTCCTACAGAGATAGCGCTCTGTCGAACACCAATACACAGCGAACTGAACAACCCACGTCAGGGGGTACAGACACCTACGGTGACCAACAGGTAACATAATAATGAAATTCAAGGAATTTTAGAAGATGAAGCGTTGTGGTGAGATGAAATAAACATTTCAGAATTTATTCCCCAAAACGTAGTGGCCTCATCGCCTGAGGCGGGGGAGAGATAAGGAATGAAGCATCACTGGTTAAGTGACGTACAGATAGAGTCTCGGGGACATACCCATCTTCTGAGACTATTAACGCCATCTGTGGTGTAGTGAAATTCTGATAGGGTGTGTAGGACAACGAAGACCCAATATAACATGAGTGAACCCCACTACCTGGGACTTATCAGCTTCTTGCATATGGTACATCAACAACTGTCTGGCCACCATGTGGCTCCCTGACTCCCTATGTATCTGGGTCACAGTACCAGTGATAATGTTCCACCTGTGTCCTGCTTAACCCTACGTAGATGAGACGTACCGGGTTAGTTTACCTTTCGTGTGTGTGTGTGTGTGTGTGTGTGTGTGTGTGTGTGTGTGTGTGTGTGTGTGTGTGTGTGTGTGTGTTAACTTCCCAGAAGCCAGGTTATACCAGGAATAGTTTATCTTGTGAGTCGTAAACTCCCCGAAGTCGGGGGGTACCATTTTTTTAGTATGTCGAAGGCTCCGGTCCCGGGCAAAAATCTTCAACGAGGCCAAACCTTAAAGTGAATATAAATACAAAAGGCTAAAGAGATGAGGGCAGAAACGAAAGACGGAGAAGACTGTACGGGTTTTCGAGGAGGACGTAAACCCACCTTTTTTTTTTTTTCCAGTGAAAGGTTGAGGTCAGGTCGTAGCGAGTTAAGCGGTGTACGGGAAAGTAACAAGACATCACAACGACTTACCAACGAGTCGCCGGCGGCAAAAGAGTTATCGTGTGGCACTGTGGTGCACTGAGCAACTGGAGGAGGGCATACGGGCAGCCAGTTCCCGAGAAATGAAACCAAAGTAATAGCTGTGGGAGAGGGAAGGAGAACCAACATTACAGAGCAGGGCAAACTGGTCCAGTTTTGTGGTCAAGTGGAAGGAGGTGATGAGTCCGACTGCTTTAGATTCGACTCTTTCAGTCAAGTCTGAAGCGCTAGAAACTCCCCTGTTATGAAAGCAGCACAGTCATAGAAACTGTTCAAAAGAGACGAATCCTCTGCACCTGATGAGTACTGCGAGCGTCTCTGAGGCAACTTTGAGGCAGACTCTGCTACTGGTGTAATGTGGGGCTTCCAAGACAGACGAGATGCTATGGCAAGGCCATGTAAATCCAGTGTTGCGGTGAGTGGTGGCATTACAGAGCAATCAAGTTGTGATGGGCATTTGAAAGAGATATGAGGAGAGACTGGGGTTTGAGAGGCATTAAAACATCAGGTTATGTGTAGTCCGGTGGTAACTCCAGGGCAGCTCTTAAGTATACAGGGATCGTTGAGACGAGACCAGATGTGGATCGAGGCAGGGAAGACAAGAGTAGATAGGAAAGAGATGAAGAACTGCAGTGCTGAGTAAACATAGCATGAGTGGATTTGGTTATCTGAAAAAAAGAAGAAAGTAAATCGTTGACAGAATGAAGGAAGAGCGTGGAAGACAGGAAATAACCCTAGGGGGCGCTCCGTTGCTGATAGGGAAAGAGGGTTAGGATTATCTGTCAACAGTTACCGAGATAGAGCGGCCGGAAAGGCCAGCCAGATATGAGAGAACAGAGTGGAGGAGGAGGAGGAGGAGGAGGAGAGCCAGGCGAGTGGAGCCTGGAGATCTGAGACCTCATTACCACACGGCATCTGAAGCTGTCGATATTTCGAAGACTATAATATAAGATTCTCCTAAGCCTCTTAGAGAATATTACACACATCAACAGCGTAATGGAAATAATATCACCACAGATCTTGCCCCGCGACACCCAAGATGATTAATAGAAAGAAGATTGTGAGTGTGAGACTCAAGACGCTAAAAGAAATAGGAGATAAATAGAGATTCAAAGGATGAGGAAAGAAAAATATTCAGAGCAAATAGGACACTAGATGGGAGGACCAAGACAGTTACCCATCTTTCGGTTAGGCTATATCAATGCAAATTTCTAACATTAAGAAAAGACAAATTGTTTCTAAAGAATAAGCGAAAAATGAAGCCAAAAAAGAGGCGATTCGTCAGTACAATGGACAGCCACAGCAGCATCGGCATGGAATAGTGATGGCAAGACAGAAAGACGTAAGCTGTCAGTGTTGTTGTTGGCCAGAGACCAGAGAGACACCAGTAGTACAATAGCAGAGGTTAATGTACTTTCGTTAGATAATGGAATAGGTTCGCCTTACAGAAAACTAGATCAGTAATCCTGACAAGCAAGCAAGATGAAACTCGATACCACCTTAATAATCATAAGATGGAACGGTAGTCCTTCCCTGGATGGGCTGCTGTCCACACCCAACTTGATCTGGAGGAGTGGGAGATGGTACCAGCCATCACCTCAACACGCCTGGGTGAAGACGATACAACGCGCTACCCTGGGTAGCTGCTGTCTCTAACCTCCTGACATGATTTTCCCTCATATAATAAGTGTGGGACGATGTTTCCTTCTCCAGGGTCTTAACTACCCCTTTGCTGGGAAATCACGAAGTACACACTCCACCCTCTACAGAGTATACTCCACCACTCCACTTAACCGCCAACGTAGTTTACCCCCCCTTTTTTTTTTGTCCCATGGCTCCCCAGTGCCCAGGTCATACCAGCCACAGTTTACCCTAGCTCACCCCCTACACCTGGGGAATATCACTGACAGTTTACTTCATCTGTCCAACATTCTCTCGACTCAGACATACCAACTGATGTTCAGTTTACTGTGTCTGCTCCCACCTTTCGCAGGTGAGACGTGCCAGCTCTCCCTCGCAATCTAGTTTGCCTGCCACACCCTAAGTCCGGAATGTATGAACGTCTATCTCCCTTAGCAAAGAAGACAGACGTTTGGGTATCCTGTGGAGCGTGTACGTACCGCCACTCACTGGCAAATACCAGGGTTTGGTGACATACTGGTCTCCCATATCGATTTCACAGCCAGGATGAAACTATTATTGTTTATCTTGTGTGCCCCGCCCCGCCCCGCCCCCCGCCCTACTCAGCTGGGTGCTCCAACTGTTGTTTACGTTCAAGAGGCCAGGTCCCCCTCACTTACCCTTCAGCTGTCAGGATAAACACAAGTAATCTTAGTCACAAACAGCCTGACTCTGGCTCCAACGAATGTTACATCTAGTCAGGCATATATATATATATATATATATATATATATATATATATATATATATATATATATATATATATATATATATATATATATATGCTTGCAATTCACAGGAAAATGAGGCAAAATAAGTTCCCAAGTGCACTTTCGTGTAATGATCACATCATCAGGGGAGATACAAAAATGCGTGTGTGTGTGTGTGTGTTTGTGTGTGTGTGTGTGTGTGTGTGTGTGTGTGTGTGTGTGTGTGTGTGTGTGTGTGTGAAAGGAGGAAGTTGAGAGTAAATGTGAATAAGAGCAAGTTCATTAGGTTTAGCAGGGTTAAGGGACATATTAGTTGGAGTGTGAATTTGAACGGAGACAACTTGGAGGAGGTGAAGTGTTCTAGATACCTGGCAGCGAATGGAACCATGGAAGTGGAAGTGAGTCATAGGGTTGGTTCGGTGGTGGTGTTCTGGGAGTGCTGAAGAATGTGTGGAAAGCGAGAACTTTATCTGGGAGGGCAAAAAATGGGCGTTTTAGATAACAGTAGTCCTAACATTATTATATGGATGCGAGGCATGGGCCATAGATAAGGCTGTGCGGAGGAGGGTGGATGTCTTGGAAATAAGATGTTGGAGAACATTATGTGGTGTGATGTGGTTTGATCGAGTAAGAAATGAAAGGGTATGAAATATGTGGGGTAATGAAAAGACTGTGGTTGAAAGAACTGAAGAGGGTGTGTTGAAATATTTTGGATATCTGGATAGAATGAGTGAGGACAGGTTGACAAAGAGGATATATGTGTAAAAGGCAGAGGGAAAAGGAGAACGGGGAGACCAAATTTGAGATAGAAGGATTGAGAGAAAAAGATTTCGAGCAGTCGGGGTCTGAACATTCAGGAGGGTGAAAGGCGTGCACGGGATAGGGTGAAATGGAACGATGTGGTGTAATGGAGTCTAAGTTATGTCCGTGGACTGAAGCAGGGCATGTGAAACGTCTGAGATAACCATGGAAAGGGCCTGGATATGGATAGGGAGCTGTGATTTCGGTGCATTGCACATTAGAGCTAGAGGGTGGATGTGAGCGGATGTTGCTTTTCATTGTCTGTTCCTGGTGCTACCTCGCCAACGCCTTTTCCCACGATAGTAAGAAAGAGCAAGAAATGTAAGAATCGCCTCATTCGCTCATATCTTCTCTCTCTACCTGTCATGTAAAATGCACCGAAACCAGATCTTATCCATAACCAAACCCGGTAGATTATCCCATGGTTCCCCCTGACTGCTTTATATTCCCTGTTTCAGGCCCATTGACAGCGCGTCGTCCTCTGTATACCACAATGCTTCAACTCGCTCCATCTTATGCACGCCTCACACCCTCCTGCATGTTCAGCCACATCTCAGAACATCTTTCCCTCTATTTTCCTAAATCCTCCTCGGATCTCCCATTTTCCTTGTTCCCTCCACTTCCTACCTGCATATAATCTCATTCATCCTTTCCCCATGTCCAAACCGCACTACCTCTTCAGCTCTCTTATACAGAATCCTCTTAGCACTGCATACCTTTCTTAACCTGTCATTTCTTATTCGATCATCCCTCCTTACAGCATATGAATGTCTATGAACGTTTCTTTTCAGAAACTTCCACCCTATCCATAATTATTTTTCCCCCATCTGAGGCCCACGTCTCGCATCCACACGACACCGCTGGGACTAGCATACCATCACACATACCCATCCTTGACTCTATAGACAGTGACTTCTACACACACTCCACACTGCAACCAAGACCCTCGCCTCTCACCTGCCCTCTGGATCATTTCAGCCCCCATGGTTTCATTCACTGCCATGTCCACTCCCAGGTATCTCACACGCTCCACTTCCTCCAGGTTTGCCCCGGCCAAATTCACACTCAAGCTAACCTGTTTCGTTCTCTCCATTACGACATATAATTTCCTTCGTTACTTTACTCTCAACTTTCTCCTTCCACACACACACACCCAGTCTCAGAACCTAACTCGAATCTGCCACTGGCTGAAGGTACCTCAGAGACCACCGCTTTATTCTGACAGTAGCCTACGACGTCTCCCCTTTAAGGCTCTTACCACAGTACATAAGAACATAAGATGCTGGACTCCGCAAAAGGCCTATTGGCCCATACCTGGGCGACTCCTTCCTACAACCCGCCCGCGGAGCGCGTATACCAATCCGAACTATTTCTTAACCTAGTGTGAACGTACCATTAAGACACCACCCGTATTGGGGACCTCACCCCAAGGATATGGGTCCAACACACCACACCTAATCGTTGTGTTTCTCTGAGAGAAATGACCACGAGACTCCAAAGCATTTTCCAAAAGAAAATTCTTCACCGTGAACATAAATTTCTAACGTAGTTTCACGTTCTCAGACATGTCTTGAAGACGTAAAGCCACTCAGAATCTCATGTCCTGAGTGGTGTTCCTGGGAATGAAGACAAACAAGCAGGCCAACACGATACCTGTGAATTTTGACACAGGGGGAGGAGACATGAGACACCATCTCCTTCAGGAAGCCTTCACGACCCTTGAGCACGACGGTACGACCCTTGAGTACAACGGGGACGACCCCTTGGGTAGGAAGATCGTGTCGATAGGCTTAAGGGTAACACCGTCGTATTGGAGGGTCGTACCGTCCTTGCTCAAGGGTAGTTCCGTCGTGCTCAGGGGTCGTAGCGTCGTGCTCAAGGGTCGCACCGTCGTGCTCAAGGGTCACACCGACATGCTCAGGGGGAGGCTGTTGAGAATAATCCCACAAGCAATGCACCACATTACACCACTCCCGTCACGTGGGATGTCCCAAGAAGAAAAACACACACTGAGACCACACTTTAAGATGTTGTTTCGGTGGAGGCAACACCCGAGTCATTCCACTACAAGGGCTGCAACACTCCTACCCTGTGCAAGTGTGGCTGTGGTACACATATTACCTTGGTGCTCAACAACACCTGAGGTGAGGGACTGCAATACACTGACCTTACTGCTACAGATTAGGTTAGTTTTCTGGGATAATTTATGGCCAGTACACCACACTGGCCTTAACTCACGTGAGGGAAACAAAGCTAAACCAGTGTAAAAACTCTTTGGCTAAAATAAACTAGTTTTCCTTAGTACTAAGTGGATGGTGTGAAAAAAAAATATCCTGTCATAAAGATACACACGTTTTAAAGTTCAGATTTTCTTTAAATAATGATTATGCAAACTATAAACACACCACAGTATAATTTAGGATTTGTAAATCAAATTTTGCCAGCTGGAACCAGCTCTTCAGAGCGACACACACACACACACACACACACACACACACACACACACACACACACACACGTAAGAAAAAGGAAAAGTTTACCTTGAGGTCACAGACGGAGAGGCGCTTGAAGAACTTGGCCCGGCCACACTTGACCATGGAGCGGTCCACGCTCAGCTGACTCGTCCTCTTACTGGAGGTCACGGAGCGGATGTCCTCGTTATCCACCAGCGACACACCTTCCCCATCCCCGTCCTCGCCCAGGTCAGTGTCGCCATCGTAGTCGCTCTTGTCGTCTGCCCGGGAGTCGTCCTTGAACACAGAGTCCTCCCTGAAGGCACCATTGTGTTCGCCCTCCTCCCAGTCCTCAATGGTGAAGGTAGGATAGCGCTCTTTGGAGGGGCGTCTCTCCCGCTCCCTCTCCTCCTTATCCTTATCTGCCACTAAGGAGGTCCTCGACGTGAGCCTCGTCAGGGAGATCTTCTTCTTCAAGGCCCTGGCTATAGAGTTGGCCCTCGAGTTGTTGCTCGAGAAGCTGTCCTTCAGCTTGATCTCCTCAACGTCGGCCTCCACGCCCCTGATGGCCGGCATGGTGTCCGAGAAATGGTTACCACTGTCTCCTCTCGGGATCACTCTGTCTTACTCATGTTCCTGCACTAAGACCGCGAGAGTGCGCATCGTCTCCATGTTCCTGAGTGTGAAGTGTCAACCCACTGATAAACCGCGAGCGTTCATTGTGGCTGACGTGCGTCTACATGGCTTTAGTCGCGGATACTCAGGGGGCGCCCTCACGTCAGGCTGAGGGCCCTCGCAAGAGGCCCAAGTGAGCCCTGGGGGCTCATCCCGCGACTCAACACAACTATGACCCAACAGATGACGCAGGTCTGCCGGGCACAGCCCACACGACCATTTTCCTGGTCACAGACTGTGACTTGTCCTTCACACTCAGTTTCGCTTTGAAAACCCCTGTATTCTGAACACTGGCGAAGATAATATAATTGACATTCATCGTATAAATAAAGAGGACAATACAATATTGTTTTACACGAGGTATATCTTTTTTTTTTTTTTTGACACTTCAAATTTCACATTGGTGGTGTCGGCGTGTGCGTGCGTGTGTGGCTCTGCTCGCTGCACCTGTGGTCGACAAATTATATACGTACAGATATTTTACGTCATCCAGTTTATGACAGGCCGGGCTGAGCTGTCAGAGCGGTGCATCACTGAATATTCTAATGAGTCTTTCCAGCTCACCTGCCGCTGCAGGCCATAATGTCTGCTCTCGTCAGGTGCCCGCCAATCATTCGCTCCGTGTTCACCCATGTCTAACCCACGGACTGACCCGTTATGGAACCTTCACCTATTTGCTCATCATTCACCTGCCACTCACGTCAACCCTCACGTGCACCACCACCTACATCCACCGGCCTATCGTCCCTTCACGTGCACCACATCCAGCCGCCCCTCACACACACACACACACACACACACATCCCCCACGCCCTTAACGTAACACAGGAACTGTTATGTTTACCTTGATCACACACTACGGTACAACGTCAGCTTTATGATGACCTGACCTGGAGAATGATTGTTATAACGTAGCCACTACACTCGTCCATCTGTCTGTCTGTCTGCCTACTCACCACCTCCCGCCATCATACACACAGTTATACTTGTATCCCCACCACGGTGTGATACAGCTGGTACCAGCTGGTCCGTCTGTAGGACCCCGTCCCTCCCAGCTGCACACACACACACACACACACACACACACACACACACACACACACACGCACCACACAAATAGACAGAGAGACAGAGATAGACAGGCAGGTAGACAGACAGACAGACACACAAATAGACAGAGACAGACAGACAGACAGACAGACAACACACACACACACACACACACACACACACACACACACACACACACACACACACACACCACACAAATAGACAGAGAGACAGAGATAGACAGGCAGACAGACAGACAGACAGACACACAAATAGACAGAGACAGACAGACAGACACACACACACACACTTCTCTATTACTGCACCTGTTCATCTCTCAGTGTTCCACTAAGTACATATTACATAAACCATAGTATTTACTCTGTACACAGTTCTGTATATCTGCCACCCTGACTGTGTGTATATATGCGCCTCACTCACGTCCTTATCCACACCGTGGGAATACCCAGCCCTCACCTGGATCTTAAGCTCTCACATCACTAATTAACTAGTTACTGTTATGACTTCCCAGCTCTGTAATACCTGTAATATTCCAGCGGTGTATTTTCAGCCGAATGGCTGCCTGAATTAGATATGACGTTATCATTTATTTACTTTATCACATAAACAACGCACACACACACACACACACACACACACACACACACACAAACAAACAAACAAACAATCAAATACAGACAGACACATACACACACACACAAACACACAAATAGACAGACAGACAGACAGACAGACAGACAGACACAAACAAACAAACAAATATACACACACAAAAAACAAATGCACACACACACACACACACACACACACACACACACACACACACACACACACACACACACACACACACACACACACACACACACACACACACAAACACACTCACACATACACACACACGCACATATAAATACAGACACACACACAAACAATACAAACAACAAACACACACGCATACACACAAAAAAAACAAATGCACACACAAACAAATACACACATACACATACAAACAAATACACAGACACACACACACACAGAACAGCAGTGCACGCCTCCCTCTTCCCTCCCTCCTGCACCATGCAAAGCTCACCTGGCCAGCTGTTGCAACACCTCACTGTCACTTAACGTCTCTTGGAAATCTAAACTTTGAAGATCCATTTAGGCCACATTAGCAGGAGTGAAATGTAATCCCTCACGAGGAAAGAGACAGTTCAGAAGTCCAGAATACGGTCAATGTAATCGCAGTAAATGTAATCTCTTGTTTTTCCCTCACAGAAATACCCAAATGGAACATAAATTCAGCCCAGCAGAAATGAGGCCACTAGACTTGTGGATTAATTTGCATAATGAATTCTTTACGGAAGAAGCAAAATATTTATGGATTTCTCGCAATGCAAACAACATACATTATATATATACATACATACATACATACATACATATATATATATATATATATATATATATATATATATATATATATATATATATATATTTTTTTTTTTGTCAAACTATTCGCCATTTCCCGCGTTAGCGAGGTAGCGTTAAGAACAGAGGACTGGGCCTTTTTTGGAATATCCTCACCTGGCCCCCCTTCTCTGTCCCTTCTTTTGGAAAATTAAAAAAAAAAACGAGAGGGGAGGATTTCCAGCCCCCCGCACCCTTCCCTTTTAGTCGCCTTCTACGACACGCAGGGAATATATATATATATATATATATATATATATATATATATATATATATATATATATATATATATATTTTGCTTTGTCGCTGTCTCCCGCGTTTGCGAGGTAGCGATATATATATATATATATATATATCTTTTCTTTCAAACTATTCGCCATTTCCCGCATTAGCGAGGTAGCGTTAAGAACAGAGGACTAGGCCTTTGAGGGAATACCCTCACCTGGCCCAATTCTCTGTTCCTTCTTTTGGAAAAAAAAAAAAAAAAAAAAAAAAAAAAATATATATATATATATATATATATATATATATATATATATATATATATATATATATATATATATATATATATATATATATAAATATAAATATATATATTATTAGATTATTAGTAAATAAATGAATATATTACATTTTTTGACTAGCAGGAATCAAAAACCGAATATTCTATGAAAACAACATATAGCACCCGACAAACAATACAAACAATACAAACAATACAAACAATGCCCCTTTAGTTTACATCACGAAATCTTAAGTTTACAGTGTCTTCCATACAGGGGGAGAAAACACATGAACTACTTCTGTGTAAATGGAACAAAAGACTTTAGATTTGCACCAGCCACAACTGGGCAGGAAATAATGAGTGTGTGAGGGTAATGAGGAAAAAAAGGGGTTTTGAGGTTATTGTATAAAAATGCATAAATGAAGAATTCCGATATTAAAGGGAAATGAGGGGATAAAAGTGAACTCCCCCTTCCCTCCCCAAAAAAAAAAAAATGGAAATGGGAAATGATTAAGTCAAAAATGTGAAATGAAAGTGTGTTAACGGTTGAGGAAATGGAATGAGAGAGAGAGAGAGAGAGAGAGAGAGAGAGAGAGAGAGAGAGAGAGAGAGAGAGAGAGAGAGAGAGAAAGTCAATCTAAGGCCTTTTACCACCTACACTTGATCAAACCATGTAGCCAGAGAGGAGAGAAAATGAAAAATGATAAAAAAAAATTTCATCCTCGCCCATAAAAGACGCCATGGACGCCGGAGGTAAACAAACAGTTTCTCGCGTGAACTCGAAGCGAAATGAGAAAAGAACCAAAAAAAAAAAAAAGAGAGAAAAAGAAAATTCGTCCCCCGGGAAAACACAGCAGGTGCGAAGTGGGGAAATCGTAAATAAAAAAAAACAAAAACAACGAAAAACGAAATCGCAACGAAAGCGCCTTTCGCTAATTCACATTAAAACTCCACTCACGACTTCTCATAGGAGCAGACGGTGGGGTGGAGGTGGGTTCGAGTGGGGTGGGTTCGGGTGGGTTCTGGTGGGGTGGAGGTGGGTTGGAGGTTGGGTGGGTTAGGGTGGGTTCGGGTGGGGGTGGGTTAAGGTGGGGAGGTTAGGGTTGTGGGGTGAGGAGGGGTGGTGGTTTCCCCCTCACCTCCCTCCCTCGCTACAGCCGGCCAGTCAAAGCAGCGCAATTCGCTTTAAAGCGACGGACGGATAATTGAACAACGCATTTAATCTATTCTCCCAATGCTTCCGAGGGGAGTTATAGTATAAATCCCAGTATTAGGTCGGCGACTGGTGCTGACCGTCCTGGGTAAAATGTGTGTGTGTGTGTGTTTTGCACAGTATTAGGTTGGCGCTTGTGTTGCCCGTCCTGGGTGTCATATTAGCATATGTTTTTTTCCCCCAGTATGACCTTCGTACCTGCGCTGCCCATCCTGGGTAAAAGTATCTAGAGTATATTTTTTTCCCCAGTATCAAGTTTGCGCCCTCAGAGATGCTGGTTCTCTCGGACACAGGCCCTCACCGCCGAAGACCCCTCACGGACGAAGGTCCCCACGAAACAGAGGTCCTCTCAGACGGAGGGAGGAGAGAGAGAGAGAGAGAGAGAGAGAGAGAGAGAGAGAGAGAGAGAGAGAGAGAGAGAGAGAGAGAGAGAGAGAGAATATCTTTTAACTATGTGCGCGAGACAGAAACATCTGCTTTTAATAACAGTATGACTCATATCACATATGTACCGTGTAGCAAAGAGAGGGACCTGAGATCGACGGTACATCCCTTGAGTAAGACGGTACACCCCTTGACTACAAAGGAGCACCCCTTGATTAAGACGGTACACCCCTTGACTACAACGGTACATCCCTTGAGCAAGACAGTACACTCCTTGTCTACAACGGTACACACCTGGAGCAAGACGGTACATCCCTTGAGCAAGACGGTACACCCCTTGACTATAGCAGTACACACCTTGAACAAGACGGTACACCCTTTCAGCAAGACGGTACACCCTTGACTACAGTGGTACACACCTTGAGCAAGACGGTACACCCCTTGACTATAGCGGTACACATCTTGAGCAAGACGGTACATCCCTTGAGTAAGACGGTACACCGCTTGACTACAACGGTACACCCCTTGAGCAAGGCGGTACACACCTGGAGCAAGACGGTACACCCCTTGAGCATAACGGAACGCCTCTCAGTTATAATAACCTGGGCCCTGAACTAACTCAAAAGGGTACCCTTTAGTGTCAGGTCTAAGGCCAGATCATCATAACCCAGGGGTCGTACCGATGTGCTCAAGGGCCGTCCCATCCTATTCAAGGGCCGTACCGTCCTATTCAAGGGCCGTACCATCCTATTCAAGGGCCGCACCATCCTATTCAAGGGCCGTAGCATCCTGCTCAAGGACCTACCATCCTGCTCAAGGGCCGTACCATCCTGCTCAAGGGTCGTACCATCCTGCTCAAGGGCCGTAACATCCTGCTCAAGGGTCGTACCATCCTATTCAAGGTCCTACCATCCTGATCAAGGGCCGTACCATCCTATTCAAGGGTCGTACCATCCTATTCAAGGTCCTACCATCCTGCTCAAGGGTCGTACCATCCTATTCAAGGTCCTACCATCCTATTCAAGGGCCGTACCATCCTATTCAAGGGTCGTACCATCCTGCTCAAGGGTCGTACCATCCTATTCAAGGTCCTACCATCCTGCTCAAGGGCCGTACCATCCTATTCAAGGTCCTACCATCCTGCTCAAGGGCCGTACCATCCTATTCAAGGTCCTACCATCCTGCTCAAGGGCCGTACCATCCTGCTCAAGGGCCGTACCATCCTGCTCAAGGGCCGTACCATCCTGCTCAAGGGTCGTACCATCCTATTCAAGGTCCTACCATCCTGCTCAAGGGCCGTACCATCCTATTCAAGGTCCTACCATCTTGCTCAAGGGCCGTACCATCCTGCTCAAGGGTCGTACCATCCTATTCAAGGTCCTACCATCCTGCTCAAGGGCCGTACCATCCTGCTCAAGGGTCGTACCATCCTATTCAAGGTCCTACCATCCTGCTCAAGGGCCGTACCATCCTATTCAAGGGCCGTACCGTCCTATTCAAGGTCCTACCATCCTGCTCAAGGGCCGTACCATCCTATTCAAGGGCCGTACCATCCTATTCAAGGTCCTACCATCCTGCTCAAGGGCCGTACCATCCTATTCAAGGGCCGTACCATCCTATTCAAGGTCCTACCATCCTGCTCAAGGGCCGTACCATCCTATTCAAGGGCCGTACCATCCTATTCAAGGTCCTACCATCCTGCTCAAGGGTCGTACCATCCTATTCAACGTCCTACCATCCTATTCAAGGGTTCCACCATCCTATTCAAGGTCCTACCATCCTGCTCAAGGGCCGTACCATCCTGCTCAAGGGCCGTACCATCCTGGTCAAGGGCCGTACCATCCTATTCAAGGTCCTACCATCCTGCTCAAGGGCCGTACCATCCTATTCAAGGGCCGTACCGTCCAGCTCACGCGGTTAAGGACCCATCAAAACATCCATAAAGGTAACGAGTTAATCAGGGCAGGTATGGCAGCAGCAGTAGGGGGCCACCATCGAGGTTAATGGGTCGTAACCCACAACCCTATGACAAACCAGACCCCCAAGCACTTATATCTCACATGTATACACACATATATCCATACACATGCACGGTACACCGTGGTGTATAGTATAGTGGCTTGCGTCTATAGACCATGAATGAGCATGATCCGGTCCTTGATCGAGCCAGCACGGGTTCGAATCCTGGGATTGGCAGTCGGCCCACACCCAACCCAGGTGTTCATCCCTTCCCCCCATCGGCTCTGGTTGAAAAATGGGTACCTGGCTTACGGTGGTGTGCGTATGTGTGTGTGTGTGTGTGTGTGTGTGTTCACATAAAGGAGTAGAGACATGGTGCAAATATACAAGGCTGGGAGACGGGACATCATGAGTGTAAAACTCTTTTAAACCACAAATAGTAATCACACATATACATACATACATACATACATACATACGTGTATATACGCGTGTTAACACCCCGTGCAGACCTCTACATGACAGACCCATCCCAGCCACTGTGAACATCATAATCAATAGACCATATATTATGCTGCAAGGTGGTCTGTGAGGTGGGGACATATCTCTTTCATTTCAGCGTCTATCCTTCATATCATTTCTATGTATATATATATATATATATATATATATATATATATATATATATATATATATATATATATATATATATATATATTTCAGCCTTTCACTTGCGATTATTTCATTAAACAATTGTTTATCAAATATCTTTATTCTTTCACTTCTTTCTTACACGTTCACCGTTTCCCAGCTTACGGAGGCAGCGCCAGGTACAGACGACTGAGCCACAGAGGAATGATTCTTACAGCCTCCTTCCTCTGTTCCTACTTCTGGGAAGTGATAATACAAGAGGGGAAGGATTTCCACCCTCTACCCCTCAAGAAAATCCAGAAGACACATGGGTAATATTCTTTCTCTCCTATTACCAGAAATGATGATAGGGAGGTAAATGCAAGAGTCCTGGAAAGAGGGGCAAGTATGAAGTCTGTTGGGGATGAGAGAGCTTGGGAAGTGAGTCAGTTGTTGTTCGCTGATGATACAGCGCTGGTGGCTGATTCATGTGAGAAACTGCAGAAGCTGGTGACTGAGTTTGGTAAAGTGTGTGGAAGAAGAAAGTTAAGAGTAAATGTGAATAAGAGCAAGGTTATTAGGTACAGTAGGGTTGAGGGTCAAGTCAATTGGGAGGTGAGTTTGAATGGAGAAAAACTGGAGGAAGTGAAGTGTTTTAGATATCTGGGAGTGGATCTGTCAGCGGATGGAACCATGGAAGCGGAAGTGGATCATAGGGTGGGGGAGGGGGCGAAAATTTTGGGAGCCTTGAAAAATGTGTGGAAGTCGAGAACATTATCTCGGAAAGCAAAAATGGGTATGTTTGAAGGAATAGTGGTTCCAACAATGTTGTATGGTTGCGAGGCGTGGGCTATGGATAGAGTTGTGCGCAGGAGGATGGATGTGCTGGAAATGAGATGTTTGAGGACAATGTGTGGTGTGAGGTGGTTTGATCGAGTAAGTAACGTAAGGGTAAGAGAGATGTGTGGAAATAAAAAGAGCGTGGTTGAGAGAGCAGAAGAGGGTGTTTTGAAATGGTTTGGGCACATGGAGAGAATGAGTGAGGAAAGATTGACCAAGAGGATATATGTGTCGGAGGTGGAGGGAACGAGGAGAAGAGGGAGACCAAATTGGAGGTGGAAAGATGGAGTGAAAAAGATTTTGTGTGATCGGGGCCTGAACATGCAGGAGGGTGAAAGAAGGGCAAGGAATAGAGTGAATTGGAGCGATGTGGTATACAGGGGTTGACGTGCTGTCAGTGGATTGAATCAAGGCATGTGAAGCGTCTGGGGTAAACCATGGAAAGCTGTGTAGGTATGTATATTTGCGTGTGTGGACGTGTGTATGTACGTGTGTATGGGGGTTGGGCCATTTCTTTCGTCTGTTTCCTCGCGCTACCTCGCAAACGCGGGAGACAGCGACAAAGTATAAAAAAAAAAAAAAAAAAAAAAAAAAAAAAAAAAAATAATAATAATAATAATAATAATAATAATAATAACAATAATAATAATAATATGATAATAATACATGATTAAGAATTAATATCATTATCATTAGTACTCACTATAATCATCATTATCATTATTCTTATCATAACTATTATTATCATTATTATCATCTGTAAGACATTCAACATCTGCGAGGCACGAGTGGTGCCAGACGTATAATGTCCTGCCTACAGCGTACGGTACTTTTGCCACTTGGCAACTTTCATGAGGAGCCCCGCAAGGCTGACTTTGGTGCGAGGTAATCGGGGTAAATTTGGACGCGAGGAGCCAAATAACAAGACGGGGAAGCACACGCCCCTCCTCCAGGAGAGTCAGAAGGGCGGGAGAGAGAGAAAAAAAGAAATGATGCATGCGGCGGGACAAGAAGTTTGGACAGAGCGCGTCGCGCCTTCATTACGCCCTCCTGGGATACTCTTATATAAACTTCTGGTCATCATCTAATTTTTTTGTTCTGTGCAATAGCTTGTCTTCTGAGAGAGAGATAGATAGAGAGAGAGAGAGAGAGAGAGAGAGAGAGAGAGAGAGAGGAGAGGAGAGGAGAGGAGAGGAGAGGAGAGGAAAGGAAAGGAAAGGAAAGGAAAGGAAAGGAGAGGAGAGGAGAGGAGAGGAGAGGAGAGGAGAGGAGAGGAAAGGAAAGGAAAGGAAAGGAAAGGAAAGGAAAGGAGAGGAGAGGAGAGGAGAGGAGAGGAGAGGAGAGAGGAGAGGAGAGGAGAGGAGAGGAGAGGAGAGGAAAGGAAAGGAAAGGAAAGGAAAGGAAAGGAAAGGAGAGGAGAGGAGAGGAGAGGAGAGAGAGAGAGAGAGAGAGAGAGAGAGAGAGGAACGGGTTCATGTTCCCGGGATACGAACGAAAGGAAGTGTCTGTGGGAGTTTCCTCTTGAGCATCACGCATTACCCTCCTGAACCTCACCCTCCAGTCGCTTCCAGTGGGCACGGGTAGGTGTGAGGTGGACTGGTGCATCTACGAGCATATCTCAAGAGGCCTGAACCCCTGCCTTGCTTGGTGTGAGCGAGGCGCATGATGCTAGTGAGGCTACACTTTATAAAGTGGTTCAGTATGGTACGCCTCCGTACCGTCTAAGTGGTACTCAGGCCATTTGGACTCGGTGAGAACGACGGTACAACCCACTGGCACGAAGTCACGTTCCCTCAAGCACGACGGCCCGGCTCTCCAGCACAAGACGGAGGGCACGACGACGAGGGAGGAGCTCTGGAGCGCCACGACGATACGACCCTCTGAGCACGACGGCACGACCCTGAAGCAAGACGATAACGACCCTTGGATAGTTTGATATGCCCTTGACATTTGACTCTGCAACGAGGGTCGTACCATCGTGCTCAAGGGTCGTACCGTCGTGCTCAAGGGTCGTACCGTCGTGCAAGCAGTTACGTACGACTACGTAAAGGTGGTAGGTTCGTACCAGCAAGATGGCGTAGGAAACACACACACACACACACACACACACACACACACACACACACACACACACACACACACGCACACACACACACATACACACAGCCACACTTACGTAATGCTTGCATTAGTGGCCGAAGAATATACAGGAAAACCTTCCTTTATCAAAAACAAATTCTATTTCAACAAGGTGGAGGACAAGAGGACTTCTATCCCCGAGCAGCTGAAGGAGGAACCTCAGACCCAAGGTGGAGACCTGCCGGAGGTCCGGACTGACCCGTGACAGCCATACGAGCAAGGCTTTTCAAGAGGGTTGATGCCCTCCATAGGGCGCCACCATCTGTGGCACGTTATGGTAAGTCAGGACACTTACAGGTGAACGAGCTTATGGAAAACGGTCTCATCTTGTATGTCAAGAGGCCACATGGCGGATGGAGTGCTCTAGTTACACTCGTTCTGTTTAGAAAATCACCAAGTTTTGCGATGAGCCCAAAAAATGAAGCACTTAACTCCTCGTGAGCAGTGTAGAGAGTGTATGACTCCCATGAAGAATTATGTATAATGCTCACTGTGGTCTTCATTGTTAGGCCTCGTCCTGCCACGAGCGTAGAACACAAGTTAAAACGACTGAATCTCGTAGTTCCCTCATCTCTCGCTAATGCGCAAGAGTGAACACTATACATATACGGTACACAGAAATACAGAATGATTTATTACTGAGAATACCTTCCTTGTGGCACAGAATACCTAGGTGTGTGTGTGTGTGTGTGTGTGTGGGAGAGGAGGAGGAAGGGCCAGTTATACGGTCGTTGTATTCGTGACGTCTGCAGTGAGTGTACAACTTCCACCAACACCGATGCAGCCACTGCAACCAGGCGTTGTTGTGCGGGTTGAGGACACGCGCTCCCAGAGCAAATGTGGAACGTCCAAGTTGAGAATATATGTTCAATAGACGTCTGTGATTAGAGTTTTTTTAATTTTTGTAGCTGAGATGGCGCGGGCAACTGAAAGCAGCATTCACAGCTCTCTCTCTCTCTCTCTCTCTCTCTCTCTCTCTCTCTCTCTCTCTCTCTCTCTCTCATATATATATATATATATATATATATATATATATATATATATCCCAGCTTAAGTGAGGCACTCATTTACCGACCATCAGAGAGAGACTCTGAGAGAAGGATGAACAGCTGGGTTGGCCGTGAGCAGAGTGCCTCGTCCAGGAATCGAACGCGGGCGGGATTCCCGTTAAACATCTTCTTGAATAGTGTCAGCTACGCGGGATGGAGAACAACGCACTGGTCGACCCCAGGGAGGTCTACCAGACACGGTCGCTTGGTCTGTCCTCCACACCGTTATCACGCGTGATGACAAGACACTGACAACGGCCTCTTATCTCCCACCTTTCACCGCCTCCTCTCCACCTAAACCCCCCGCGCCTCCCCTACATCTCTCTCCCCCTCACAACACCTCCCTAGAGAGGCAACCTCTCCCATCTTCCCCTCCCAAAACCCATCCCTCTCCTCCACTCCTCGGAGACACACACACGTCCTCGTCTCGCTCTCCTCTCCAAATCTCCTTGACGGTGAATACATCCTTGTGTCTCCTTCTCTCCCTAGACTACTCCCCCCCTCACTTCCTCGTACCAAGTCCCCTTCTCTCTCTCTCTCTCTCTCTCTCTCTCTCTCTCTCTCTCTCTCTCTCTCTCTCTCTCTCTCTCTCTCTCCACACACACACACACACACGAACACACGAGTGTAAAAAAACTCCGTTCATGTAACACAACAGGCATTCAACGAATAAGCTACAGGCATCTGCATGTGAGAGAGACCTTGGAGTTGACACTGTGCCTAGATTGTCACCTAGAGTGCCACACCAGGAGGACTGTGAAGGACGCTAACTCTCTGCTGGTAAGTATCATAGGTACGTGTATATATATAAATGTTGTTGACATCAGCCGCCCGGGGAAGTACTACCCTCCTGAGTTAAGAGTCTTGCAGGGGAAGCCCCAAACCATTTCACACCCTTCGTGTCTGGAATGCTGTTCTTGTAATGTCTCATAAACACTAAGCCACCAATTTTGTTGTTGTGTGTGTGTGCGTATAATTCCCGTCTTCACACCTCTCGTTACATTTTCTTCTCTTCCTAATAAATCTCACGTCTTCCTAAATGCTACTGATTCTATCAACCTGTTCTCAAAAATGCAAAGCTTCCCCACCTCCTGAAAATCATAACCAATTTTCGTCCATCTTATTCTTTCCCTTCGTATAACTGAAGACCGAAAAGGGTTTGGGGGGAAACGTGGAGGGAAAAGAACCATCATCTCTCAACATTTCATCAGAATATCCTCCCCAACACCCAAGGCAGAAAGAAATCTTTACAATCACACGTCGCTTTGTGTTGATGCCCGGCAGACAAGGCCTGTATTCGATGAAGACATTTGTCCGGGAATGGAGCCTCCATCATGAAGAAAGCGGCGGGGTGGGGCGGGAGGGAGCGGGGAAGTGAATATGCTTTTCTTCAACCTCAATACCTCATCAAAATATCCTCCAACCCCAAGCAGGAGAAATCCTCACAACTACACCTCGTTTTCTGTCGATACCTGGCGGATATGAGAGCGATCTCGTACCAGGCACAGCTGACTGGTTCCCCCACACCCACACAAGGTGGGCCAGACGCTCAGGCGGGGAAGAATACTCGACACGTGACCGTAGACCGACCCTGGAGTTGGCGCGCAAACTCGTGACAGTGTAGCAGCGGCTGGCTCGCTGTAAGGAACCCCTCGGCTTTGAAAGACGACGGGGACGCTTAGCACAAGGGATCGAAACCACCTATTGTCACTTCGAACTCTCCTTTTCAAACGCGTGCCGCGAGCGTGCTGCTGCTGCTGCTGGTGTCGATGCTGTTGTTGTTGCTGCTGCTAAAGAACTACTGATGACAATCGTGCAGGGAAAGGATTACGCAGGAGAGGCTGGGGTACTGAAGGAGACGCAGAAGGAGCTGGAGAGAGAGAGAGAGAGAGAGAGAGAGAGAGAGAGAGAGAGAGAGAGAGAGAGAGAGAGAGAGAGAGAGAGAGAGAGAGAGAGAGAGAGACGTCGAGGAACAGCTGGCTAGCCTCTCAGATACATGTGCGGTCTCATTGGCTTGAGGCACAGATGGCTGCCTCTTTGGCCTGAGAAACAGATGGTTGATCCGGTAATGTAAGAGACAGATGGCTCTCTCTCTCTCTCTCTCAGCGGAGAGGCCACCTCACTGACCTAAGAGACAGACAGCTGCCTTACTAGCGTTTCCATCTCTCCATTTTCTCACCTTTGATAACCGGTAGTTATGATACAGACGATGTATCTATACCGGGAAAAAGTCGACTTCTTCGATCTCATCCGCACATTGTCCCTCAGATGTCCGTACTGCGCGGACCCTCCGCTCAGTGTGTGTGTGTGTGTGTGTGTGTGTGTGTATGTGTTGTTCAACCCTGCTACCAGGCCCCTCTGCCCTGGTCGTGTGCCCCGCTACCCTGCATGAGCAGCTCACGCCTACTTATCGCAACCACGTCCCTTCACTCCATGTTTTTTTTGGGGGGAGGAGGGGATGTTGTGCAAGACGACGGGTGTTGGTGCAACAGATGGCAAGAGATGGTGTGTCGAAAGGCAGGTGTTGGTATGACGAAGGACAGGTGGCGGTACGACGCACGATAGGTGATGATGTGGCAGACGACAGGTGGCGGTGTGACCGACGACAGATGGCTTTGTGACGGACGGCAGATGGCTTTGTGACGGACGGCAGATGGCTTTGTGACGGAGGGGACGCCCTACATACAAACCTCACTCTTAACCTTGGTTTGTCTATCTACCCATCCGCCTCTCCTCCCTCTATCTCTCCCTTTCCCTCCCTCTATCTCCCCCTTTCCCCTTGCCCCACTCCTCCCTCTATCTCTCCCTTTCCCTCCCCCTCTCTCCTCCCTCTATCTCTCCCTTTCCCTCTCCCTCTCTCCTACCTCTATCTCTCCCTTTCCCTCCCCCTCTATCTCTCCCTTTCCCTCCCCCTGTCTCCTCCCTCTATATCTCCCTTTCCCTCCCCCTCTCTCCTCCCTCTATCTCTCCCTTTCCCTCCCCCTCTCTCCTCCCTCTATCTCTCCCTTTCCCTCCCCCTCTCTCCTCCCTCTATCTCTCCCTTTCCCTCTCCCTCTCTCCTCCCTCTATCTCTCCCTTTCCCCTCCCCCTCTCTCCTCCCTCTATCTCTCCCTTTCCCTCCCCCTCTCTCCTCCCTTTCTCTCCCTTTCCCTCCTCCTCTCTCCTCCCTCTATCATTCCCTTTCCCCTCCCCCTCTCCTCCCTCTATCATTCCCTTTCCCCTTCCCCCACTCCTCCCTTTCCCTCTCCCTCTCTCCTCCCTCTATCTCTCCCTTTCCCCTCCCCCTCTCCTCCCTACGGAACCCTCCATCTCGCCGAGAGATTCAAAGAGACAAGATCGACCTGCCTCAAGCCGGGTGTGACGTGTGTCAGCAAGGGGGCTGTTGGGGGTCACAAAGGGTCAAGGTGTCCCAAACTGGTCCTCCTTAACGGTAAAGACCACGGCCTCGTTCATGGCAAGGTCCTTCGACTCCTGAGTGGTAGTTTAGATAACGTGTGCGATTACCAGTTGATGATTACCAGTAATGATTACTATTTGAGGTTACTCTGCTTGTGCTACGGGGAGAGAGTTCTACACTCTTAACCTTATAGAAATGTATCAGGGCTATTCTTATGTATGCACATAACACACACAGACACACACACACACACACACTAACTTGAGCCAGATACT